>NC_084541.1:3578684-3636184 GCF_024500275.1 Phycodurus eques
AAAAACCTGCCTGTAACTAGTATAAAGGGCAGAGTTCTACTCTAAATAGCCAGAGATTTTAGTGGGAAAGCATCCTTTTTGAATTCATGAGTCAAAATAGAAAACAGTGTACAGCAGGCGCTGGGAAGCGATTTTTAAGCAATAAAAAAAGCAAATGTGTGTAAAACTCCAACCATAGCTTTGGGATTCAAACCAGTGCCTGTAACAAGTATAAGGGGGAGAGTTTTATTCTAAAATGCAATAGAATTTAATTGGGAAAGCATCCTTTTTGAAGTTATGAGTCAAAATAAAAAAAGTGTACAGCAAGCGCTGGGAAGCATTTTTAAGCAATAAAAAACAGCAAATGTGTGTAAAACTCCAACCAAAGCTTTTGGATGCAAAAAACAGCCTGTAACTAGTATAAAGGGCAGAGTTCTACTCTAGACAGCCAGAGATTTAAGTGGGAAAGCATTCTTTTTTAAGTTATTAGTCAAAATAAAAAAAGTGTACAGACAAGGCGCTGGGAAGCGTTTTTAAGCAATAAAAAACTGCAAATGTGTGTAAAACTCCAACCAAAGCTTTGGGATTCAAACCACTGCCTGTAACTCGTATAAAAGGGAGAGTTTTACTCTAAAATGCAAGATAATTTACTTGGAAAGCATCCTTTGTGAAGTTATGAGTGAAAATAAAAAAAGTTGACAGCAGGCGCTGGGAAGCATTTTTAAGCAATAAAAACAGCAAATGTGTGTAAAACTCCAACCAAAGCTTTGGGATTCAAACAACTGCCTGTAACTCGTATAAAGGGGAGAGTTTTACTCTAAAAACCAAGAGACTTTACTGGGAAAGCATCCTTTGTGAAGTTATGAGTCAAAATTAAAAAAAAGTGTACAGCAGGCGCTGGGAAGGATTTTTAAGCAATAAAAAAAGCAAATGTGTGTAAAACTCCAACCATAGCTTTGGGATTCAAACCAGTGCCTGTAACAAGTATAAGGGGGAGAGTTTTATTCTAAAATGCAATAGAATTTAATTGGAAAGCATCCTTTTTGAAGTTGTGAGTCAAAATAAAAAAAGTGTACAGCAAGCGCTGGGAAGCATTTTTAAGCAATAAAAACAGCAAATGTGTGTAAAAATCCAACCAAAGCTTTGGGATTCAAACCACTGCCTCTAACTAGTATAAAGGGGAGAGTTTAACTCTAAAAAGCATGAGACTTGACTGGGAAAGCCTCCTTTGTGAAGTTATGAGTCAAAATAAAAAAAGTGTACATCCAAGGCGCTGGGAAGCGTTTTTAAGCAATAAAAAACTGCAAATGTGTGTAAAACTCCAACCAAAGCTTTGGGATTCAAACCACTGCCTGTAACTCGTATAAAAGGGAGAGTTTTACTCTAAAATGCAAGATAATTTACTTGGAAAGCATCCTTTGTGAAGTTATGAGTGAAAATAAAAAAAGTTGACAGCAGGCGCTGGGAAGCATTTTTAAGCAATAAAAACAGCAAATGTGTGTAAAACTCCAACCAAAGCTTTGGGATTCAAACAACTGCCTGTAACTCGTATAAAGGGGAGAGTTTTACTCTAAAAACCAAGAGACTTTACTGGGAAAGCATCCTTTGTGAAGTTATGAGTCAAAATAAAAAAAAGTGTACAGCAGGCGCTGGGAAGGATTTTTAAGCAATAAAAAAAGCAAATGTGTGTAAAACTCCAACCATAGCTTTGGGATTCAAACCAGTGCCTGTAACAAGTATAAGGGGGAGAGTTTTTTTTCTAAAATGCAATAGAATTTAATTGGAAAGCATCCTTTTTGAAGTTGTGAGTCAAAATAAAAAAAGTGTACAGCAAGCGCTGGGAAGCATTTTTAAGCAATAAAAACAGCAAATGTGTGTAAAAATCCAACCAAAGCTTTGGGATTCAAACCACTGCCTCTAACTAGTATAAAGGGGAGAGTTTAACTCTAAAAAGCATGAGAATTGACTGGGAAAGCCTCCTTTGTGAAGTTATGAGTGAAAATAAAAAAAGGGTACAGCAGGCGCTGGGAAGCATTTTTAAGCGATAAAAACAGTAAATGTGTGTAAAACTCCAACCAAAGCTTTGGGATTCAAACCACTGCCTGTAACTAGTATAAATGGGAGAGTTTTACTCTCAAAAGCAAGAGACTTTACTGGGAAAGCATTCTTTGTGAAGTTATGAGTGAAAATAAAAAAAGTGTACAGCAGGCGCTGGGAAGCATTTTTCAGCAATAAAAAAAGCAAATGTGTGTAAAACTCCAACCAAAGCTTTAGGATTCAAACCACTGCCTGTGACTAGTATAAAGGGGAGAGTTTTACTCAAAAAAGCAAGAAACTTTACTGGGGAAGCATCCTTTGTGAAGTTTTGAGTTTCAATAAAAAAATGTACAGCAGAGTTAGCTGGGAAGCATTTTTAAGCAATAAAAACAGCAAATGTGTGTAAAACTCCAACCAAAGCTTTGGGATTCAAACAACTGCCTGTAACTCGTATAAAGGGGAGAGTTTTACTCTAAAAACCAAGAGACTTTACTGGGAAAGCATCCTTTGTGAAGTTATGAGTCAAAATAAAAAAAAGTGTACAGCAGGCGCTGGGAAGGATTTTTAAGCAATAAAAAAAGCAAATGTGTGTAAAACTCCAACCATAGCTTTGGGATTCAAACCAGTGCCTGTAACAAGTATAAGGGGGAGAGTTTTATTCTAAAATGCAATAGAATTTAATTGGAAAGCATCCTTTTTGAAGTTGTGAGTCAAAATAAAAAAAGTGTACAGCAAGCGCTGGGAAGCATTTTTAAGCAATAAAAACAGCAAATGTGTGTAAAAATCCAACCAAAGCTTTGGGATTCAAACCACTGCCTCTAACTAGTATAAAGGGGAGAGTTTAACTCTAAAAAGCATGAGAATTGACTGGGAAAGCCTCCTTTGTGAAGTTATGAGTGAAAATAAAAAAAGGGTACAGCAGGCGCTGGGAAGCATTTTTAAGCGATAAAAACAGTAAATGTGTGTAAAACTCCAACCAAAGCTTTGGGATTCAAACCACTGCCTGTAACTAGTATAAATGGGAGAGTTTTACTCTCAAAAGCAAGAGACTTTACTGGGAAAGCATTCTTTGTGAAGTTATGAGTGAAAATAAAAAAAGTGTACAGCAGGCGCTGGGAAGCATTTTTCAGCAATAAAAAAAGCAAATGTGTGTAAAACTCCAACCAAAGCTTTAGGATTCAAACCACTGCCTGTGACTAGTATAAAGGGGAGAGTTTTACTCAAAAAAGCAAGAAACTTTACTGGGGAAGCATCCTTTGTGAAGTTTTGAGTTTCAATAAAAAAATGTACAGCAGAGTTAGCTGGGAAGCATTTTTCAGCAATAAAAACTGCAAATGTGTGTAAAACTCAAATCAAAGCTTTGGGATTCAAACCGCTGCCTGTAACTAGTATAAAGGGGAGAGTTTTACTCTAAAATGCAAGAGAATTTACTTGTAAAGCATCCTTTTTGAAGTTATGAGTCAAAATAGAAAACGTGTACAGCAGGCGCTGGGAAGCGTTTTTAAGCAATAAAAAACTGCAAATGTGTGTAAAACTCCAACCAAAGCTTTTGGATGCAAAAACCTGCCTGTAACTATTATAAAGGGCAGAGTTCTACTCTAAATAGCCAGAGATTTTAGTGGGAAAGCATCCTTTTTGAATTTATGAGTCAAAATAGAAAACATGTTCAGCAGGCGCTGGGAAGGATTTTTAAGCAATAAAAAAAGCAAATGTGTGTAAAACTCCAACCAAACCTTTTGGATGCAAAAACCTGCCTGTAACTAGTATAAAGGGCAGAGTTCTACTCTAAATAGCCAGAGATTTTAGTGGGAAAGCATCCTTTTTGAATTTATGAGTCAAAATAGAAAACATGTACAGCACGCGCTGGGAACCGTTTTTAAGCAATAAAAAACTGCAAATGTGTGTAAAACTCCAACCAAAGATTTTGGATGCAAAAAACTGCCCATAACTAGTATAAAGGGCAGAGTTTTACTCTAAATAGCCAGAGATTTTAGTGGGAAAGCATCCTTTTTGAAGTTATGAGTCAAAATAGAAAACGTGTACAGCTGGCGCTGGGAAGCGTTTTTAAGCAATAAAAAACTGGAAATGTGTGTAAAACTCCAACCAAAGCTTTTGGATGCAAAAACCTGCCTGTAACTAGTATAAAGGGCAGAGTTCTACTCTAAATAGCCAGAGATTTTAGTGGGAAAGCATCCTTTTTGAAGTTATGAGTGAAAATAGAAAACGTGTACAGCAGGCGCTGGGAAGCGTTTTTAAGCAATAAAAAACTGCAAATGTGTGTAAAACTCCAACCAAAGCTTTTGGATGCAAAAACCTGCCTGTAACTAGTATAAAGGGCAGAGTTCTACTCTAAATAGCCAGAGATTTTAGTGGGAAAGCATCCTTTTTGAAGTTATGAGTCAAAATAGAAAACGTGTACAGCAGGCGCTGGGAAGCGTTTTTAAGCAATAAAAAACTGCAAATGTGTGTGAAACTCCAACCAAAGCTTTGAGATTCAAACCACTGCCTGTAACTCGTATAAAAGGGAGAGTTTTACTCTAAAATGCAAGATAATTTACTTGGAAAGCATCCTTTGTGAAGTTATGAGTGAAAATAAAGAAAGTTGACAGCAGGCGCTGGGAAGCATTTTTAAGCAATAAAAACAGCAAATGTGTGTAAAACTCCAACCAAAGCTTTGGGATTCAAACCACTGCCTGTAACTCATATAAAGGGGAGAGTTTTACTCTAAAAACCAAGAGACTTTACTGGGAAAGCATCCTTTGTGACGTTATGAGTCAAAATAAACAAAAGTGTACAGCAGGCGCTGGGAAGGATTTTTAAGCAATAAAAAAAGCAAATGTGTGTAAAACTCCAACCATAGCTTTGGGATTCAAACCAGTGCCTGTAACAAGTATAAGGGGGAGAGTTTTATTCTAAAATGCAATACAATTTAATTGGAAAGCATCCTTTTTGAAGTTGTGAGTCAAAATAAAAAAAAGTGTACAGCAAGCGCTGGGAAGCATTTTTAAGCAATAAAAACAGCAAATGTGTGTAAAACTCCAACCAAAGCTTTTGGATGCAAAAAACTGCCTGTAACTAGTATAAAGGGCAGAGTTCTACTCTAGATAGCCAAAGATTTAAGTGGGAAAGCATTCTTTTTGAAGTTATTAGTCAAAATAAAAAAAGTGTACATCCAAGGCGCTGGGAAGCGTTTTTAAGCAATAAAAAACTGCAAAAATGTGTAAAACTCCAACCAAAGCTTTGGGATTCAAACCACTGCCTGTAACTTCGTATAAAAGGGAGAGTTTTACTCTAAAATGCAAGATAATTTACTTGGAAACCATCCTTTGTTTAGTTATGAGTGAAAATAAAAAAAGTTGACAGCAGGCGCTGGGAAGCATTTTTAAGCAATAAAAACAGCAAATGTGTGTAAAACTCCAACCAAAGCTTTGGGATTCAAACCACTGCCTGTAACTCGTATAAAGGGGAGAGTTTTACTCTAAAAACCAAGAGACTTTACTGGGAAAGCATCCTTTGTGAAGTTATGAGTCAAAATTAAAAAAAGTGTACAGCAGGCGCTGGGAAGGATTTTTAAGCAATAAAAAAAGCAAATGTGTGTAAAACTCCAACCATAGCTTTGGGATTCAAACCAGTGCCTGTAACAAGTATAAGGGGGAGAGTTTTATTCTAAAATGCAATAGAATTTAATTGGAAAGCATCCTTTTTGAAGTTGTGAGTCAAAATAAAAAAAGTGTACAGCAAGCGCTGGGAAGCATTTTTAAGCAATAAAAACAGCAAATGTGTGTAAAAATCCAACCAAAGCTTTGGGATTCAAACCACTGCCTCTAACTAGTATAAAGGGGAGAGTTTAACTCTAAAAAGCATGAGACTTTACTGGGAAAGCATCCTTTGTGAAGTTATGAGTGAAAATAAAAAAAGTGTACATCCAAGGCGCTGGGAAGCGTTTTTAAGCGAATAAAAAACTGCAAATGTGTGTAAAACTCCAACCAAAGCTTTGGGATTCAAACCACTGGCCTGTAACTAGTATAAAGGGAGAGTTTTACTCTAAAATGCAAGAGACTTTACTGGGAAAGCATTCCTTTGTGAAGTTATGAGTGAAAATAAAAAAAGTGTACAGCAGGCGCTGGGAAGCATTTTTAAGCAATAAAAACAGCAAATGTGTGTAAAACTCCAACCAAAGCTTTGGGATTCAAACCACTGCCTGTAACTCGTATAAAGGGGAGAGTTTTACTCTAAAAAGCCAAGAGACTTTACTGGGGAAAGCATCCTTTGTGAAGTTATGAGTTCAAATAAAAAAAGTGTACAGCAGAGTAGCTGGGAAGGCATTTTTAAGCAATAAAAAACTGCAAATGTGTGTAAAACTCCAATCCATAGCTTTGGGATTCAAACCACTGCCTGTAACTAGTATAAAGGGGAGAGTTTTACTCTAAAATGCAATAGAATTTACTTGGAAAGCATCCTTTGTGAAGTTATGAGTCAAAATAAAGAAAGTGTACAGCAAGGCGCTGGGAAGCATTTTTAAGCAATAAAAACAGCAAATGTGTGTAAAACTCCAACCAAAGCTTTGGGATTCAAACCACTGCCTGTAACTCATATAAAGGGGAGAGTTTTACTCTAAAAACCAAGAGACTTTACTGGGAAAGCATCCTTTGTGACGTTATGAGTCAAAATAAAAAAAAGTGTACAGCAAGCGCTCGGAAGCATTTTTAAGCAATAAAAACAGCAAATGTGTGTAAAAATCCAACCAAAGCTTTGGGATTCAAACCACTGCCTGTAACTAGTATAAAGGGGAGAGTTTTACTCTCAAAAGAAAGAGACTTTACTGGGAAAGCATTCTTTGTGAAGTTATGAGTGAAAATTAAAAAAGTGTACAGCAGGCGCTGGGAAGCATTTTTCAGCAATAAAAAAAGCAAATGTGTGTAAAACTCCAACCAAAGCTTTTGGATTCAAACCACTGCCTGTGACTAGTATAAAGGGGAGAGTTTTACTCTAAAAAGCAAGAAACTTTACTGGGGAAGCATCCTTTGTGAAGTTGTGAGTTTCAATAAAAAAGTGTACAGCAGAGTTAGCTGGGAAGCATTTTTCATTAATAAAAACTGCAAATGTGTGTAAAACTCAAATCAAAGCTTTGGGATTCAAACCACTGCCTGTAACTAGTATAAAGGGGAGAGTTTTACTCTAAAATGCAAGAGAATTTACTTGTAAAGCATCCTTTTTGAAGTTATGAGTCAAAATAGAAAACGTGTACAGCAGGCGCTGGGAAGCGTTTTTAAGCAATAAAAAACTGCAAATGTGTGTAAAACTCCAACCAAAGCTTTTGGATGCAAAAACCTGCCTGTAACTAGTATAAAGGGCAGAGTTCTACTCTAAATAGCCAGAGATTTTAGTGGGAAAGCATCCTTTTTGAAGTTATGAGTCAAAATAGAAAACAGTGTTACAGCAGGCGCTGGGAAGCGATTTTTAAGCAATAAAAAAAGCAAATGTGTGTAAAACTCCAACCAAAGCTTTTGGATGCAAAAACCTGCCTGTAACTAGTATAAAGGGCAGAGTTCTACTCTAAATAGCCAGAGATTTTAGTGGGAAAGCATCCTTTTTGAAGTTATGAGTCAAAATAGAAAACAGTGTACAGCAGGCGCTGGGAAGCGTTTTTAAGCAATAAAAAACTGCAAATGTGTGTAAAACTCCAACCAAAGCTTTTGGATGCAAAAAACTGCCCTGTAACTAGTATAAAGGGCAGAGTTTTACTCTAAATAGCCAGAGATTTTAGTGGGAAAGCATCCTTTTTGAAGTTATGAGTCAAAATAGAAAACGTGTACAGCAGGCGCTGGGAAGCGATTTTTAAGCAATAAAAAAATGCAAATGTGTGTAAAACTCCAACCAAAGCTTTTGGATGCAAAACACTGCCTGTAACTAGTATAAAGGGCAGAGTTCTACTCTAAATAGCCAGAGATTTTAGTGGGAAAGCATCCTTTTTGAAGTTATGAGTGAAAATAGAAAACGTGTACAGCAGGCGCTGGGAAGCGTTTTTAAGCAATAAAAAACTGCAAATGTGTGTAAAACTCCAACCAAAGCTTTTGGATGCAAAAACCTGCCTGTAACTAGTATAAAGGGCAGAGTTCTACTCTAAATAGCCAGAGATTTTAGTGGGAAAGCATCCTTTTTGAAGTTATGAGTCAAAATAGAAAACGTGTACAGCAGGCGCTGGGAAGCGTTTTTAAGCAATAAAAAACTGCAAATGTGTGTGAAACTCCAACCAAAGCTTTGAGATTCAAACCACTGCCTGTAACTCGTATAAAGGGGAGAGTTTTACTCTAAAATGCAAGATAATTTACTTGGAAAGCATCCTTTGTGAAGTTATGAGTGAAAATAAAGAAAGTTGTACAGCAGGCGCTGGGAAGCATTTTTAAGCAATAAAAACAGCAAATGTGTGTAAAACTCCAACCAAAGCTTTGGGATTCAAACCACTGCCTGTAACTCAGTATAAAGGGGAGAGTTTTACTCTAAAAACCAAGAGACTTTACTGGGAAAGCATCCTTTGTGACGTTATGAGTCAAAATAAACAAAAGTGTACAGCAGGCGCTGGGAAGCGATCTTAAGCAATAAAAAACTGCAAATGTGTGTGAAACTCCAACCAACGCTTTGAGATTCAAACCACTGCCTGTAACTCGTATAAAGGGGAGAGTTTTACTCTAAAATGCAAGATAATTTACTTGGAAAGCATCCTTTGTGAAGTTATGAGTGCAAAATAAAGAAAGTGTACAGCAGGCGCTGGGAAGCATTTTTAAGCAATAAAAACAGCAAATGTGTGTAAAACTCCAACCAAAGCTTTGGGATTCAAACCACTGCCTGTAACTCATATAAAGGGGAGAGTTTTACTCTAAAAACCAAGAGACTTTACTGGGAAAGCATCCTTTGTGACGTTATGAGTCAAAATAAAAAAAGTGTACAGCAGGCGCTGGGAAGGATTTTTAAGCAATAAAAAAAGCAAAATGTGTGTAAAACTCCAACCATAGCTTTGGGATTCAAACCAGTGCCTGTAACTAAGTATAAAGGGGAGAGTTTTACTTCTAAAATGCAAGATAATTTACTTGGAAAGCATCCTTTTTGAAGTTATGAGTGAAAATAAAAAAAGTTGTACAGCAGGCGCTGGGAAGCATTTTTAAGCAATAAAAACAGCAAATGTGTGTAAAACTCCAACCAAAGCTTTGGGATTCAAACCACTGCCTGTAACTCGTATAAAGGGGAGAGTTTTACTCTAAAAAGCAAGAGACTTTACTGGGAAAGCATCCTTTGTGAAGTTATGAGTCAAAATAAAAAAAAGTGTACAGCAGGCGCTGGGAAGGATTTTTAAGCAATAAAAAAAGCAAATGTGTGTAAAACTCCAACCATAGCTTTGGGATTCAAACCACTGCCTGTAACTAAGTATAAGGGGAGAGTTTTACTTCTAAAATGCAATAGAATTTAATTGGAAAGCATCCTTTTTGAAGTTGTGAGTCAAAATAAAAAAAAGTGTACAGCAAGCGCTCGGAAGCATTTTTAAGCAATAAAAACAGCAAATGTGTGTAAAAATCCAACCAAAGCTTTGGGATTCAAACCACTGCCTCTAACTAGTATAAAGGGGAGAGTTTAACTCTAAAAAGCATGAGACTTTACTGGGAAAGCATCCTTTGTGAAGTTATGAGTGAAAATAAAAAAAGGGTACAGCAGGCGCTGGGAAGCATTTTTAAGCGATAAAAACAGCAAATGTGTGTAAAACTCCAACCAAAGCTTTGGGATTCAAACCACTGGCTGTAACTAGTATAAAGGGGAGAGTTTTACTCTCAAAAGCAAGAGACTTTACTGGGAAAGCATTCTTTGTGAAGTTATGAGTGAAAATAAAAAAAGTGTACAGCAGGCGCTGGGAAGCATTTTTCAGCAATAAAAAAAGCAAATGTGTGTAAAACTCCAACCAAAGCTTTTGGATTCAAACCACTGCCTGTGACTAGTATAAAGGGGAGAGTTTTACTCTAAAAAGCAAGAAACTTTACTGGGGAAGCATCCTTTGTGAAGTTGTGAGTTTCAATAAAGAAAGTTGACAGCAGGCGCTGGGAAGCATTTTTAAGCAATAAAAACAGCAAACGTGTGGTAAAACTCCAACCAAAAGCTTTGGATTCAAACCACTGCCTGTACTCAGTATAAAAGGGGAGAGTTTACTCTAAAAACCAAGAGACTTTACTGGGAAAGCATCCTTTGTGACGTTATGAGTCTAAATAAAAAAAAGTGTAACAGCAGGCGCTGGGAAGGATTTTTAAGCAATAAAAAAGCAAATGTGTGTAAAACTCCAACCATAGCTTTGGGATTCAAACCAGTGCCTGTAACAAGTATAAGGGGGAGAGTTTTATTCTAAAATGCAATAGAATTTAATTGGAAAGCATCCTTTGTGAAGTTATGAGTGAAAATAAAAAAAGTGTACAGCAGGCGCTGGGAAGCGTTTTTAAGCAATAAAAAACTGCAAATGTGTGTAAAACTCCAACCAAAGCTTTTGGATGCAAAAAACTGCCTGTAACTAGTATAAAGGGCAGAGTTCTACTCTAAATAGCCAGAGATTTTAGTGGGAAAGCATCCTTTTTGAAGTTATGAGTCAAAATAGAAAACGTGTACAGCAGGCGCTGGGAAGCGTTTTTAAGCAATAAAAAACTGCAAATGTGTGTAAAACTCCAACCAAAGCTTTTGGATGCAAAAAACTGCCTGTAACTAGTATAAAGGGCAGAGTTCTACTCTAAATAGCCAGAGATTTTAGTGGGAAAGCATCCTTTTTGAAGTTATGAGTCAAAATAGAAAACGTGTACAGCAGGCGCTGGGAAGCGTTTTTAAGCAATAAAAAACTGCAAATGTGTGTAAAACTCCAACCAAAGCTTTTGGATGCAAAAAACTGCCTGTAACTAGTATAAAGGGCAGAGTTCTACTCTAAATAGCCAGAGATTTTAGTGGGAAAGCATCCTTTTTGAAGTTATGAGTCAAAATAGAAAACGTGTACAGCAGGCGCTGGGAAGCGTTTTTAAGCAATAAAAAACTGCAAATGTGTGTAAAACTCCAACCAAAGCTTTTGGATGCAAAAAACTGCCTGTAACTAGTATAAAGGGCAGAGTTCTACTCTAAATAGCCAGAGATTTTAGTGGGAAAGCATCCTTTTTGAAGTTATGAGTCAAAATAGAAAACGTGTACAGCAGGCGCTGGGAAGCGTTTTTAAGCAATAAAAAACTGCAAATGTGTGTAAAACTCCAACCAAAGCTTTTGGATGCAAAAAACTGCCTGTAACTAGTATAAAGGGCAGAGTTCTACTCTAAATAGCCAGAGATTTTAGTGGGAAAGCATCCTTTTTGAAGTTATGAGTCAAAATAGAAAACGTGTACAGCAGGCGCTGGGAAGCGTTTTTAAGCAATAAAAAACTGCAAATGTGTGTAAAACTCCAACCAAAGCTTTTGGATGCAAAAAACTGCCTGTAACTAGTATAAAGGGCAGAGTTCTACTCTAAATAGCCAGAGATTTTAGTGGGAAAGCATCCTTTTTGAAGTTATGAGTCAAAATAGAAAAAGTGTACAGCAAGGCGCTGGGAAGCGTTTTTAAGCAATAAAAAACTGCAAATGTGTGTAAAACTCCAACCAAAGCTTTTGGATGCAAAAAACTGCCTGTAACTAGTATAAAGGGCAGAGTTCTACTCTAAATAGCCAGAGATTTTAGTGGGAAAGCATCCTTTTTGAAGTTATGAGTCAAAATAGAAAACGTGTACAGCAGGCGCTGGGAAGCGTTTTTAAGCAATAAAAAACTGCAAATGTGTGTAAAACTCCAACCAAAGCTTTTGGATGCAAAAAACTGCCTGTAACTAGTATAAAGGGCAGAGTTCTACTCTAAATAGCCAGAGATTTTAGTGGGAAAGCATCCTTTTTGAAGTTATGAGTCAAAATAGAAAACGTGTACAGCAGGCGCTGGGAAGCGTTTTTAAGCAATAAAAAACTGCAAATGTGTGTAAAACTCCAACCAAAGCTTTTGGATGCAAAAAACTGCCTGTAACTAGTATAAAGGGCAGAGTTCTACTCTAAATAGCCAGAGATTTTAGTGGGAAAGCATCCTTTTTGAAGTTATGAGTCAAAATAGAAAACGTGTACAGCAGGCGCTGGGAAGCGTTTTTAAGCAATAAAAAACTGCAAATGTGTGTAAAACTCCAACCAAAGCTTTTGGATGCAAAAAACTGCCTGTAACTAGTATAAAGGGCAGAGTTCTACTCTAAATAGCCAGAGATTTTAGTGGGAAAGCATCCTTTTTGAAGTTATGAGTCAAAATAGAAAACGTGTACAGCAGGCGCTGGGAAGCGTTTTTAAGCAATAAAAAACTGCAAATGTGTGTAAAACTCCAACCAAAGCTTTTGGATGCAAAAAACTGCCTGTAACTAGTATAAAGGGCAGAGTTCTACTCTAAATAGCCAGAGATTTTAGTGGGAAAGCATCCTTTTTGAAGTTATGAGTCAAAATAGAAAACGTGTACAGCAGGCGCTGGGAAGCGTTTTTAAGCAATAAAAAACTGCAAATGTGTGTAAAACTCCAACCAAAGCTTTTGGATGCAAAAAACTGCCTGTAACTAGTATAAAGGGCAGAGTTCTACTCTAAATAGCCAGAGATTTTAGTGGGAAAGCATCCTTTTTGAAGTTATGAGTCAAAATAAAAAACGTGTACAGCAAGGCGCTGGGAAGCGTTTTTAAGCAATAAAAAACTGCAAATGTGTGTAAAACTCCAACCAAAGCTTTTGGATGCAAAAAACTGCCTGTAACTAGTATAAAGGGCAGAGTTCTACTCTAAATAGCCAGAGATTTTAGTGGGAAAGCATCCTTTTTGAAGTTATGAGTCAAAATAGAAAACGTGTACAGCAGGCGCTGGGAAGCGTTTTTAAGCAATAAAAAACTGCAAATGTGTGTAAAACTCCAACCAAAGCTTTTGGATGCAAAAAACTGCCTGTAACTAGTATAAAGGGCAGAGTTCTACTCTAAATAGCCAGAGATTTTAGTGGGAAAGCATCCTTTTTGAAGTTATGAGTCAAAATAGAAAACGTGTACAGCAGGCGCTGGGAAGCGTTTTTAAGCAATAAAAAACTGCAAATGTGTGTAAAACTCCAACCAAAGCTTTTGGATGCAAAAAACTGCCTGTAACTAGTATAAAGGGCAGAGTTCTACTCTAAATAGCCAGAGATTTTAGTGGGAAAGCATCCTTTTTGAAGTTATGAGTCAAAATAGAAAACGTGTACAGCAGGCGCTGGGAAGCGTTTTTAAGCAATAAAAAACTGCAAATGTGTGTAAAACTCCAACCAAAGCTTTTGGATGCAAAAAACTGCCTGTAACTAGTATAAAGGGCAGAGTTCTACTCTAAATAGCCAGAGATTTTAGTGGGAAAGCATCCTTTTTGAAGTTATGAGTCAAAATAGAAAACGTGTACAGCAGGCGCTGGGAAGCGTTTTTAAGCAATAAAAAACTGCAAATGTGTGTAAAACTCCAACCAAAGCTTTTGGATGCAAAAAACTGCCTGTAACTAGTATAAAGGGCAGAGTTCTACTCTAAATAGCCAGAGATTTTAGTGGGAAAGCATCCTTTTTGAAGTTATGAGTCAAAATAGAAAACGTGTACAGCAGGCGCTGGGAAGCGTTTTTAAGCAATAAAAAACTGCAAATGTGTGTAAAACTCCAACCAAAGCTTTTGGATGCAAAAAAACTGCCTGTAACTAGTATAAAGGGCAGAGTTCTACTCTAAATAGCCAGAGATTTTAGTGGGAAAGCATCCTTTTTGAAGTTATGAGTCAAAATAGAAAACGTGTACAGCAGGCGCTGGGAAGCGTTTTTAAGCAATAAAAAACTGCAAATGTGTGTAAAACTCCAACCAAAGCTTTTGGATGCAAAAAACTGCCTGTAACTAGTATAAAGGGCAGAGTTCTACTCTAAATAGCCAGAGATTTTAGTGGGAAAGCATCCTTTTTGAAGTTATGAGTCAAAATAGAAAACGTGTACAGCAGGCGCTGGGAAGCGTTTTTAAGCAATAAAAAACTGCAAATGTGTGTAAAACTCCAACCAAAGCTTTTGGATGCAAAAAACTGCCTGTAACTAGTATAAAGGGCAGAGTTCTACTCTAAATAGCCAGAGATTTTAGTGGGAAAGCATCCTTTTTGAAGTTATGAGTCAAAATAGAAAACGTGTACAGCAGGCGCTGGGAAGCGTTTTTAAGCAATAAAAAACTGCAAATGTGTGTAAAACTCCAACCAAAGCTTTTGGATGCAAAAAACTGCCTGTAACTAGTATAAAGGGCAGAGTTCTACTCTAAATAGCCAGAGATTTTAGTGGGAAAGCATCCTTTTTGAAGTTATGAGTCAAAATAGAAAAAGTGTACAGCCAAGGCGCTGGGAAGCGTTTTTAAGCAATAAAAAACTGCAAATGTGTGTAAAACTCCAACCAAAGCTTTTGGATGCAAAAAACTGCCTGTAACTAGTATAAAGGGCAGAGTTCTACTCTAAATAGCCAGAGATTTTAGTGGGAAAGCATCCTTTTTGAAGTTATGAGTCAAAATAGAAAAAGTGTACAGCAGGCGCTGGGAAGCGTTTTTAAGCAATAAAAAACTGCAAATGTGTGTAAAACTCCAACCAAAGCTTTTGGATGCAAAAAACTGCCTGTAACTAGTATAAAGGGCAGAGTTCTACTCTAAATAGCCAGAGATTTTAGTGGGAAAGCATCCTTTTTGAAGTTATGAGTCAAAATAGAAAACGTGTACAGCAGGCGCTGGGAAGCGTTTTTAAGCAATAAAAAACTGCAAATGTGTGTAAAACTCCAACCAAAGCTTTTGGATGCAAAAAACTGCCTGTAACTAGTATAAAGGGCAGAGTTCTACTCTAAATAGCCAGAGATTTTAGTGGGAAAGCATCCTTTTTGAAGTTATGAGTCAAAATAGAAAACGTGTACAGCAGGCGCTGGGAAGCGTTTTTAAGCAATAAAAAACTGCAAATGTGTGTAAAACTCCAACCAAAGCTTTTGGATGCAAAAAACTGCCTGTAACTAGTATAAAGGGCAGAGTTCTACTCTAAATAGCCAGAGATTTTAGTGGGAAAGCATCCTTTTTGAAGTTATGAGTCAAAATAGAAAACGTGTACAGCAGGCGCTGGGAAGCGTTTTTAAGCAATAAAAAACTGCAAATGTGTGTAAAACTCCAACCAAAGCTTTTGGATGCAAAAAACTGCCTGTAACTAGTATAAAGGGCAGAGTTCTACTCTAAATAGCCAGAGATTTTAGTGGGAAAGCATCCTTTTTGAAGTTATGAGTCAAAATAGAAAACGTGTACAGCAGGCGCTGGGAAGCGTTTTTAAGCAATAAAAAACTGCAAATGTGTGTAAAACTCCAACCAAAGCTTTTGGATGCAAAAAACTGCCTGTAACTAGTATAAAGGGCAGAGTTCTACTCTAAATAGCCAGAGATTTTAGTGGGAAAGCATCCTTTTTGAAGTTATGAGTCAAAATAGAAAACGTGTACAGCAGGCGCTGGGAAGCGTTTTTAAGCAATAAAAAACTGCAAATGTGTGTAAAACTCCAACCAAAGCTTTTGGATGCAAAAAACTGCCTGTAACTAGTATAAAGGGCAGAGTTCTACTCTAAATAGCCAGAGATTTTAGTGGGAAAGCATCCTTTTTGAAGTTATGAGTCAAAATAGAAAACGTGTACAGCAGGCGCTGGGAAGCGTTTTTAAGCAATAAAAAACTGCAAATGTGTGTAAAACTCCAACCAAAGCTTTTGGATGCAAAAAACTGCCTGTAACTAGTATAAAGGGCAGAGTTCTACTCTAAATAGCCAGAGATTTTAGTGGGAAAGCATCCTTTTTGAAGTTATGAGTCAAAATAGAAAAAGTGTACAGCAAGGCGCTGGGAAGCGTTTTTAAGCAATAAAAAACTGCAAATGTGTGTAAAACTCCAACCAAAGCTTTTGGATGCAAAAAACTGCCTGTAACTAGTATAAAGGGCAGAGTTCTACTCTAAATAGCCAGAGATTTTAGTGGGAAAGCATCCTTTTTGAAGTTATGAGTCAAAATAGAAAAAGTGTACAGCAGGCGCTGGGAAGCGTTTTTAAGCAATAAAAAACTGCAAATGTGTGTAAAACTCCAACCAAAGCTTTTGGATGCAAAAAACTGCCTGTAACTAGTATAAAGGGCAGAGTTCTACTCTAAATAGCCAGAGATTTTAGTGGGAAAGCATCCTTTTTGAAGTTATGAGTCAAAATAAAAAAGTGTACAGCAGGCGCTGGGAAGCGTTTTTAAGCAATAAAAAACTGCAAATGTGTGTAAAACTCCAACCAAAGCTTTTGGATGCAAAAAACTGCCTGTAACTAGTATAAAGGGCAGAGTTCTACTCTAAATAGCCAGAGATTTTAGTGGGAAAGCATCCTTTTTGAAGTTATGAGTCAAAATAGAAAACGTGTACAGCAGGCGCTGGGAAGCGTTTTTAAGCAATAAAAAACTGCAAATGTGTGTAAAACTCCAACCAAAGCTTTTGGATGCAAAAAACTGCCTGTAACTAGTATAAAGGGCAGAGTTCTACTCTAAATAGCCAGAGATTTTAGTGGGAAAGCATCCTTTTTGAAGTTATGAGTCAAAATAGAAAACGTGTACAGCAGGCGCTGGGAAGCGTTTTTAAGCAATAAAAAACTGCAAATGTGTGTAAAACTCCAACCAAAGCTTTTGGATGCAAAAAACTGCCTGTAACTAGTATAAAGGGCAGAGTTCTACTCTAAATAGCCAGAGATTTTAGTGGGAAAGCATCCTTTTTGAAGTTATGAGTCAAAATAGAAAAAGTGTACAGCAGGCGCTGGGAAGCGTTTTTAAGCAATAAAAAACTGCAAATGTGTGTAAAACTCCAACCAAAGCTTTTGGATGCAAAAAACTGCCTGTAACTAGTATAAAGGGCAGAGTTCTACTCTAAATAGCCAGAGATTTTAGTGGGAAAGCATCCTTTTTGAAGTTATGAGTCAAAATAGAAAACGTGTACAGCAGGCGCTGGGAAGCGTTTTTAAGCAATAAAAAACTGCAAATGTGTGTAAAACTCCAACCAAAGCTTTTGGATGCAAAAAACTGCCTGTAACTAGTATAAAGGGCAGAGTTCTACTCTAAATAGCCAGAGATTTTAGTGGGAAAGCATCCTTTTTGAAGTTATGAGTCAAAATAGAAAACGTGTACAGCAGGCGCTGGGAAGCGTTTTTAAGCAATAAAAAACTGCAAATGTGTGTAAAACTCCAACCAAAGCTTTTGGATGCAAAAAACTGCCTGTAACTAGTATAAAGGGCAGAGTTCTACTCTAAATAGCCAGAGATTTTAGTGGGAAAGCATCCTTTTTGAAGTTATGAGTCAAAATAGAAAAAGTGTACAGCAGGCGCTGGGAAGCGTTTTTAAGCAATAAAAAACTGCAAATGTGTGTAAAACTCCAACCAAAGCTTTTGGATGCAAAAAACTGCCTGTAACTAGTATAAAGGGCAGAGTTCTACTCTAAATAGCCAGAGATTTTAGTGGGAAAGCATCCTTTTTGAAGTTATGAGTCAAAATAAAAAAGTGTACAGCAGGCGCTGGGAAGCGTTTTTAAGCAATAAAAAACTGCAAATGTGTGTAAAACTCCAACCAAAGCTTTTGGATGCAAAAAACTGCCTGTAACTAGTATAAAGGGCAGAGTTCTACTCTAAATAGCCAGAGATTTTAGTGGGAAAGCATCCTTTTTGAAGTTATGAGTCAAAATAGAAAACGTGTACAGCAGGCGCTGGGAAGCGTTTTTAAGCAATAAAAAACTGCAAATGTGTGTAAAACTCCAACCAAAGCTTTTGGATGCAAAAAACTGCCTGTAACTAGTATAAAGGGCAGAGTTCTACTCTAAATAGCCAGAGATTTTAGTGGGAAAGCATCCTTTTTGAAGTTATGAGTCAAAATAGAAAACGTGTACAGCAGGCGCTGGGAAGCGTTTTTAAGCAATAAAAAACTGCAAATGTGTGTAAAACTCCAACCAAAGCTTTTGGATGCAAAAAACTGCCTGTAACTAGTATAAAGGGCAGAGTTCTACTCTAAATAGCCAGAGATTTTAGTGGGAAAGCATCCTTTTTGAAGTTATGAGTCAAAATAGAAAACGTGTACAGCAGGCGCTGGGAAGCGTTTTTAAGCAATAAAAAACTGCAAATGTGTGTAAAACTCCAACCAAAGCTTTTGGATGCAAAAAACTGCCTGTAACTAGTATAAAGGGCAGAGTTCTACTCTAAATAGCCAGAGATTTTAGTGGGAAAGCATCCTTTTTGAAGTTATGAGTCAAAATAGAAAACGTGTACAGCAGGCGCTGGGAAGCGTTTTTAAGCAATAAAAAACTGCAAATGTGTGTAAAACTCCAACCAAAGCTTTTGGATGCAAAAAACTGCCTGTAACTAGTATAAAGGGCAGAGTTCTACTCTAAATAGCCAGAGATTTTAGTGGGAAAGCATCCTTTTTGAAGTTATGAGTCAAAATAGAAAACGTGTACAGCAGGCGCTGGGAAGCGTTTTTAAGCAATAAAAAACTGCAAATGTGTGTAAAACTCCAACCAAAGCTTTTGGATGCAAAAAACTGCCTGTAACTAGTATAAAGGGCAGAGTTCTACTCTAAATAGCCAGAGATTTTAGTGGGAAAGCATCCTTTTTGAAGTTATGAGTCAAAATAGAAAAAGTGTACAGCAGGCGCTGGGAAGCGTTTTTAAGCAATAAAAAACTGCAAATGTGTGTAAAACTCCAACCAAAGCTTTTGGATGCAAAAAACTGCCTGTAACTAGTATAAAGGGCAGAGTTCTACTCTAAATAGCCAGAGATTTTAGTGGGAAAGCATCCTTTTTGAAGTTATGAGTCAAAATAGAAAACGTGTACAGCAGGCGCTGGGAAGCGTTTTTAAGCAATAAAAAACTGCAAATGTGTGTAAAACTCCAACCAAAGCTTTTGGATGCAAAAAACTGCCTGTAACTAGTATAAAGGGCAGAGTTCTACTCTAAATAGCCAGAGATTTTAGTGGGAAAGCATCCTTTTTGAAGTTATGAGTCAAAATAGAAAACGTGTACAGCAGGCGCTGGGAAGCGTTTTTAAGCAATAAAAAACTGCAAATGTGTGTAAAACTCCAACCAAAGCTTTTGGATGCAAAAAACTGCCTGTAACTAGTATAAAGGGCAGAGTTCTACTCTAAATAGCCAGAGATTTTAGTGGGAAAGCATCCTTTTTGAAGTTATGAGTCAAAATAGAAAACGTGTACAGCAGGCGCTGGGAAGCGTTTTTAAGCAATAAAAAACTGCAAATGTGTGTAAAACTCCAACCAAAGCTTTTGGATGCAAAAAACTGCCTGTAACTAGTATAAAGGGCAGAGTTCTACTCTAAATAGCCAGAGATTTTAGTGGGAAAGCATCCTTTTTGAAGTTATGAGTCAAAATAGAAAAAGTGTACAGCAAGGCGCTGGGAAGCGTTTTTAAGCAATAAAAAACTGCAAATGTGTGTAAAACTCCAACCAAAGCTTTTGGATGCAAAAAACTGCCTGTAACTAGTATAAAGGGCAGAGTTCTACTCTAAATAGCCAGAGATTTTAGTGGGAAAGCATCCTTTTTGAAGTTATGAGTCAAAATAGAAAACGTGTACAGCAGGCGCTGGGAAGCGTTTTTAAGCATTAAAAAACTGCAAATGTGTGTGAAACTCCAACCAACGCTTTGAGATTCAAACCACTGCCTGTAACTCGTATAAAGGGAGAGTTTTACTCTAAAATGCAAGATAATTTACTTGGAAAGCATCCTTTGTGAAGTTATGAGTGAAAATAAAGAAAGTTGACAGCAGGCGCTGGGAAGCATTTTTAAGCAATAAAAACAGCAAATGTGTGTAAAACTCCAAACAAAGCTTTGGGATTCAAACCACTGCCTGTAACTCATATAAAGGGGAGAGTTTTACTCTAAAAACCAAGAGACTTTACTGGGAAAGCATCCTTTGTGACATTATGAGTCAAAATAAAAAAAAGTGTACAGCAGGCGCTGGGAAGGATTTTTAAGCAATAAAAAAAGCAAATGTGTGTAAAACTCCAACCATAGCTTTGGGATTCAAACCAGTGCCTGTAACAAGTATAAGGGGGAGAGTTTTATTCTAAAATGCAATAGAATTTAATTGGAAAGCATCCTTTGTGAAGTTATGAGTGAAAATAAAAAAAGTGTACAGCAGGCGCTGGGAAGCATTTTTCAGCAATAAAAAAAGCAAATGTGTGTAAAACTCCAGCCAAAGCTTTTGGATTCAAACCACTGCCTGTGAGTAGTATAAAAGGGAGAGTTTTACTCTAAAAAGCAAGAAATTTTACTGGGAAAGCATCCTTTTTGAAGTTATGAGTCAAAATAGAAAACGTGTACAGCAGGCGCTGGGAAGCGTTTTTAAGCAATAAAAAACTGCAAATGTGTGTAAAACTCCAACCAAAGCTTTTGGATGCAAAAAACTGCCTGTAACTAGTATAAATGGCAGAGTTCTACTCTAAATAGCCAGAGATTTTAGTGGGAAAGCATCATTTTTGAAGTTATGAGTCAAAATAGAAAACGTGGACAGCAGGCGCTGAGAAGCGTTTTTAAGCCATAAAAAACTGCAAATGTGTGTAAAACTCCAACCAAAGCTTTTGGCTGCAAAAAACTGCCTGTAACTACTATAAAGGGCAGAGTTCTACTCTAAATAGCCAGAGAGTCTAGTGGGAAAGCATCATTTTTGAAGTTATGAGTCAAAATAGAAAACGTGTAGAGCAGGCGCTGGGAGGCGTTTTTAAGCAATAAAAAACTGCAAATGTGTGTAAAACTCCAACCAAAGCTTTTGGATTAAAAAAACTGCCTGTAACTAGTATAAAGGGCAGAGTTCTACTCTAAATAGCCAGAGATTTAAGTGGGAAAGCATTCTTTTTGAAGTTATGAGTCAAAATAGAAAACGTGTACAGCAGGTGCTGGGAAGCGTTTTTAAGCAATAAAAAACTGCAAATGTGTGTAAAACTCCAACCAAAGCTTTTGGATGCAAAAAACTGCCTGTAACTAGTATAAAGGGCAGAGTTCTACTCTAAATAGCCAGAGATTTTAGTGGGAAAGCATCCTTTTTGAAGTTATGAGTCAAAATAGAAAACGTGTACAGCAGGCGCTGGGAAGCGTTTTTAAGCAATAAAAAACTGCAAATATGTGTAAAACTCCAACCAAAGCTTTTGGATGCAAAAAACTGCCTGTAACTAGTATAAAGGGCAGAGTTCTACTCTAAATAGGAAGAGATTTTAGTGGGAAAGCATCCTTTCTAAAGTTATGAGTCAAAATAAAAAAAAGTGTACAGCCAGGCGCTGGGAAGCGTTTTTAAGCAATAAAAAACTTCAAATGTGTGTAAAACTCCAACCAAATCTTTTGGATGCAAAAACCTGCCTGTAACTAGTATAAAGGGCAGAGTTCTACTCTAAATAGCCAGAGATTTTAGTGGGAAAGCATCCTTTTTGAAGTTATGAGTCAAAATAGAAAACGTGTACAGCAGGCGCTGAGAAGCGTTTTTAAGCCATAAAAAACTGCAAATGTGTGTAAAACTCCAACCAAAGCTTTTGGATGCAAAAAACTGCCTGTAACTACTATAAAGGGCAGAGTTCTACTCTAAATAGCCAGAGAGTTTAGTGGGAAAGCATCATTTTTGAAGTTATGAGTCAAAATAGAAAACGTGTACAGCAGGCGCTGGGAGGCGTTTTTAAGCAATAAAAAACTGCAAATGTGTGTAAAACTCCAACCAAAGCTTTTGGATGCAAAAAACTGCCCATAACTAGTATAAAGGGCAGAGTTTTACTCTAAATAGCCAGAGATTTTAGTGGGAAAGCATCCTTTTTGAAGTTATGAGTCAAAATAGAAAACGTGTACAGCCAGGAGCTGGGAAGCGTTATTAAGCAATAAAAAACTGCAAATGTGTGTAAAACTCCAACCAAAGCTTTTGGATGCAAAAAACTGCCTCTAACTAGTATAAAGGGGAGAGTTTAACTCTAAAAAGCATGAGACTTGACTGGGAAAGCCTCCTTTGTGAAGTTATGAGTGAAAATAAAAAAAGGGTACAGCAGGCGCTGGGAAGCATTTTTAAGCGATAAAAACAGCAAATGTGTGTAAAACTCCAACCAAAGCTTTGGGATTCAAACCACTGCCTGTAACTAGTATAAAGGGGAGAGTTTTACTCTCAAAAGCAAGAGACTTTACTGGGAAAGCATTATTTGTGAAGTTATGAGTGAAAATAAAAAAAGTGTACAGCAGGCGCTGCAAAGCGTTTTTAAGCAATAAAAAACTGCAAAAAGGTGTAAAACTCCAGCCAAAGCTTTTGGATTCAAACCACTGCCTGTGACTAGTATAAAAGGGAGAGTTTTACTCTAAAAAGCAAGAAACTTTACTGGGAAAGCATCCTTTGTGAAGTTGTGAGTTTCAATAAAAAAGTGTACAGCAGAGTTAGCTGGGAAGCATTTTTCAGCAATAAAAACTGCAAATGTGTGTAAAACTCCAACCAAAGCTTTTGGATGCAATAAACTGCCTGTAACTAGTATAAAGGGCAGAGTTCTACTCTAAATAGCCAGAGATTTTAGTGGGAAAGCATCCTTTTTGAAGTTATGAGTCAAAATAAAAAAAAATGTACAGCCAGGCGCTGGGAAGCGTTTTTAAGCAATAAAAAAATGCAAATGTGTGTAAAACTCCAACCAAAGCTTTTGGATTAAAAAACCTGCCTGTAACTAGTATAAAGGGCAGAGTTCTACTCTAAATAGCCAGAGATTTTAGTGGGAAAGCATCCTTTTTGAAGTTATGAGTAAAAATAGAAAACGTGTACAGCAGGCGCTGGGAAGCGTTTTTAAGCAATAAAAAACTGCAAATGTGTGTAAAACTCCAACCAAAGCTTTTGGATGCACAAAACTGCCTGTAACTACTATAAAGGGCAGAGTTCTTCTCTAAATAGCCAGAGATTTTAGTGGGAAAGCATCCTTTTTGAAGTTATGAGTCAAAATAAAAAAAAGTGTACAGCCAGGCGCTGGTAAGCGTTTTTAAGCAATAAAAAACTGCAAATGTGTGTAAAACTCTAACCAAAGCTTTTGGATGCCAAAAACTGCCGGTAACTAGTATAAAGGGCAAAGTTCTACTCTAAATAGCCAGAGATTTTAGTGGGAAAGCATCCTTTTTGAAGTTATGAGTCAAAATAGAAAACGTGTACAGCAGGCGCTGGGAAGCGTTTTTAAGCAATAAAAAACTGCAAATATGTGTAAAACTCCAACCAAAGCTTTTGGATGCAAAAAACTGCCTGTAACTAGTATAAAGGGCAGAGTTCTACTCTAAATAGCCAGAGATTTTAGTGGGAAAGCATCATTTTTGAAGTTATGAGTCAAAATAAAAAAAAGTGTACAGCCAGGCGCTGGGAAGCGTTTTTAAGCAATAAAAAACTGCAAATGTGTGTAAAACTCCAACCAAAGCTTTTGGATTTAAAAAACTGCCTGTAATTAGTATAAAGGGCAGAGTTCTACTCTAAATAGCCAGAGATTTTAGTGGGAAAGCATCCTTTTTGAAGTTATGAGTCAAAATAAAAAAAAGTGTACAGCCAGGCGCTGGGAAGCGTTTTTAAGCAATAAAAAAATGCAAATGTGTGTAAAACTCCAACCAAAGATTTTGGATGCAAAAAACTGCCCATAACTAGTATAAAGGGCAGAGTTTTACTCTAAATAGCCAGAGATTTTAGTGGGAAAGCATCCTTTTTGAAGTTATGAGTCAAAATAGAAAACGTGTACAGCAGGCGCTTGGAAGGATTTTTAAGCAATAAAAAAAGCAAATGTGTGTAAAACTACAACCATAGCTTTGGGATTCAAACCACTGCCTGTAACAAGTATAAGGGGGAGAGTTTTATTCTAAAATGCAATACAATTTAATTGGAAAGCATCCTTTTTGAAGTTGTGAGTCAAAATAAAAAAAGTGTACAGCAAGCGCTGGGAAGCATTTTTAAGCAATAAAAACAGCAAATGTGTGTAAAAATCCAACCAAAGCTTTTGGATGCAAAAAACTGCCCATAACTAGTATAAAGGGCAGAGTTTTACTCTAAATAGCCAGAGATTTTAGTGGGAAAGCATCCTTTTTGAAGTTATGAGTCAAAATAGAAAACGTGTACAGCAGGCGCTGGGAAGCGTTTTTAAGCAATAAAAAACTGCAAATGTGTGTGAAACTCCAACCAAAGCTTTGGGATTCAAACCACTGCCTGTAACTCGTATAAAAGGGAGAGTTTTACTCTAAAATGCAAGATAATTTACTTGGAAAGCATCCTTTGTGAAGTTATGAGTGAAAATAAAGAAAGTTGACAGCAGGCGCTGGGAAGCATTTTTAAGCAATAAAAACAGCAAATGTGTGTAAAACTCCAACCAAAGCTTTGGGATTCAAACCACTGCCTGTAACTCATATAAAGGGGAGAGTTTTACTCTAAAAACCAAGAGACTTTACTGGGAAAGCATCCTTTGTGACGTTATGAGTCAAAATAAAAAAAAGTGTACAGCAGGCGCTGGGAAGCGTTTTTAAGCAATAAAAAACTGCAAATGTGTGTAAAACTCCAACCAAAGCTTTTGGATGCATAAACCTGCCTGTAACTAGTATAAAGGGCAGAGTTCTACTCTAAATAGCCAGAGATTTAAGTGGGAAAGCATTCTTTTTGAAGTTATGAGTCAAAATAGAAAACGTGTACAGCAGGTGCTGGGAAGCGTTTTTAAGCAATAAAAAACTGCAAATATGTGTAAAACTCCAACCAAAGCTTTTGGATGCAAAAACCTGCCTGTAAGTAGTATAAAGGGCAGAGTTCTACTCTAAATAGCCAGAGATTTTAGTGGGAAAGCATCCTTTTTGAATTTATGAGTCAAAATAGAAAACATGTTCAGCAGGCGCTGGGAAGGATTTTTAAGCAATAAAAAAAGCAAATGTGTGTAAAACTCCAACCATAGCTTTGGGATTCAAACCCTTGCCTGTAACAAGTATAAGGGGGAGAGTTTTATTCTAAAATGCAATAGAATTTAATTGGAAAGCATCCTTTTTGAAGTTGTGAGTCAAAATAAAAAAAAGTGTACAGCAAGCGCTGGGAAGCATTTTTAAGCAATAAAAAACAGCAAATGTGTGTAAAACTCCAACCAAAGCTTTTGGATGCAAAAAACTGCCTGTAACTAGTATAAAGGGCAGAGTTTTACTCTAAATAGCCAGAGATTTTAGTGGGAAAGCATCCTTTTTGAAGTTATGAGTCAAAATAGAAAACGTGTACAGCAGGCGCTGGGAAGCGTTTTTAAGCAATAAAAAACTGCAAATGTGTGTGAAACTCCAACCAAAGCTTTGAGATTCAAACCACTGCCTGTAACTCGTATAAAAGGGAGAGTTTTACTCTTAAATGCAAGATAATTTACTTGGAAAGCATCCTTTGTGAAGTTATGAGTGAAAATAAAGAAAGTTGACAGCAGGCGCTGGGAAGCATTTTTAAGCAATAAAAACAGCAAATGTGTGTAAAACTCCAACCAAAGCTTTGGGATTCAAACCACTGCCTGTAACTCATATAAAGGGGAGAGTTTTACTCTAAAAACCAAGAGACTTTACTGGGAAAGCATCCTTTGTGACGTTATGAGTCAAAATAAAAAAAAGTGTACAGCAGGCGCTGGGAAGGATTTTTAAGCAATAAAAAAAGCAAATGTGTGTAAAACTCCAACCATAGCTTTGGGATTCAAACCAGTGCCTGTAACAAGTATAAGGGGGAGAGTTTTATTCTAAAATGCAATAGAATTTAATTGGAAAGCATCCTTTGTGAAGTTATGAGTGAAAATAAAAAAAGTGTACAGCAGGCGCTGGGAAGCGTTTTTATGCAATACAAAACTGCAAATGTGTGTAAAACTCCAACCAAAGCTTTTGGATTAAAAAAACTGCCTGTAACTAGTATAAAGGGCAGAGTTCTACTCTAACTAGCCAGAGATTTTAGTGGGAAAGCATCCTTTTTGAAGTTATGAGTCAAAATAGAAAACGTGTACAGCAGGCGCTGGGAAGCGTTTTTATGCAATAAAAAACTGCAAATGTGTGTAAAACTCCAACCAAAGCTTTTGGATTAAAAAAACTGCCTGTAACTAGTATAAAGGGCAGAGTTCTACTCTAAATAGCCAGAGATTTTAGTGGGAAAGCATCCTTTTTGAAGTTATGAGTCAAAATAAAAAAAAGTGTACAGCCAGGTGCTGGGAAGCGTTTTTAAGCAATAAAAAACTGCAAATGTGTGTAAAACTCCAACCAAAGCTTTTGGATTCAAACCACTGCCTGTGACTAGTATAAAGGGGAGAGTTTTACTCTAAAAAGCAAGAAACTTTACTGGGAAAGCATCCTTTGTGAAGTTGTGAGTTTCAATAAAAAAGTGTACAGCAGAGTTAGCTGGGAAGCATTTTTCAGCAATAAAAACTGCAAATGTGTGTAAAACTCAAATCAAAGCTTTGGGATTCAAACCACTGTCTGTAACTAGTATAAAGGGGATAGTTTTACTCTAAAATGCAAGAGAATTTACTTGTAAAGCATCCTTTTTGAAGTTATGAGTCAAAATAGAAAACGTGTACAGCAGGCGCTGGAAAGCTTTTTTAAGCAATAAAAAACTGCAAATGTGTGTAAATCTCCAACCAAACCTATTGGATGCAAAAAACTGCCTGTAACTAGTATAAAGGGCAGAGTTCTACTCTAAATAGCCAGAGATTTTAGTGGGAAAGCATCCTTTTTGAATTTATGAGTCAAAATCGAAAACATGTACAGCAGGTGCTGGGAACCGTTTTTAAGCAATAAAAAATTGCAAATGTGTGTAAAACTCCAACCAAAGATTTTGGATGCAAAAAACTGCCCATAACTAGTATAAAGGGCAGAGTTTTACTCTAAATAGCCAGAGATTTTAGTGGGAAAGCATCCTTTTTGAAGTTATGAGTCAAAATAGAAAACGTGTACAGCAGGCGCTGGGAAGCGTTTTTAAGCAATAAAAAACTGCAAATGTGTGTGAAACTCCAACCAAAGCTTTGGGATTCAAACCACTGCCTGTACCTCGTATAAAAGGGAGAGTTTTACTCTAAAATGCAAGATAATTTACTTGGAAAGCATCCTTTGTGAAGTTATGAGTGAAAATAAAGAAAGTTGACAGCAGGCGCTGGGAAGCATTTTTAAGCAATAAAAACAGCAAATGTGTGTAAAACTCCAACCAAAGCTTTGGGATTCAAACCACTGCCTGTAACTCATATAAAGGGGAGAGTTTTACTCTAAAAACCAAGAGACTTTACTGGGAAAGCATCCTTTGTGACGTTATGAGTCAAAATAAAAAAAAGTGTACAGCAGGCGCTGGGAAGCGTTTTTAAGCAATAAAAAACTGCAAATGTGTGTAAAACTCCAACCAAAGCTTTTGGATGCAAAAACCTGCCTGTAACTAGTATAAAGGGCAGCGTTCTACTCTAAATAGCCAGAGATTTAAGTGGGAAAGCATTCTTTTTGAAGTTATGAGTCAAAATAGAAAACGTGTACAGCAGGTGCTGGGAAGCGTTTTTAAGCAATAAAAAACTGCAAATATGTGTAAAACTCCAACCAAAGCTTTTGGATGCAAAAACCTGCCTGTAAGTAGTATAAAGGGCAGAGTTCTACTCTAAATAGCCAGAGATTTTAGTGGGAAAGCATCCTTTTTGAATTTATGAGTCAAAATAGAAAACATGTTCAGCAGGCGCTGGGAAGGATTTTTAAGCAATAAAAAAAGCAAATATGTGTAAAACTCCAACCATAGCTTTGGGATTCAAACCCTTGCCTGTAACAAGTATAAGGGGGAGAGTTTTATTCTAAAATGCAATAGAATTTAATTGGAAAGCATCCTTTTTGAAGTTGTGAGTCAAAATAAAAAAAAGTGTACAGCAAGCGCTGGGAAGCATTTTTAAGCAATAAAAAACAGCAAATGTGTGTAAAACTCCAACCAAAGCTTTTGGATGCAAAAAACTGCCTGGAACTAGTATAAAGGGCAGAGTTTTACTCTAAATAGCCAGAGATTTTAGTGGGAAAGCATCCTTTTTGAAGTTATGAGTCAAAATAGAAAACGTGTACAGCAGGCGCTGGGAAGCGTTTTTAAGCAATAAAAAACTGCAAATGTGTGTGAAACTCCAACCAAAGCTTTGAGATTCAAACCACTGCCTGTAACTCGTATAAAAGGGAGAGTTTTACTCTTAAATGCAAGATAATTTACTTGGAAAGCATCCTTTGTGAAGTTATGAGTGAAAATAAAGAAAGTTGACAGCAGGCGCTGGGAAGCATTTTTAAGCAATAAAAACAGCAAATGTGTGTAAAACTCCAACCAAAGCTTTGGGATTCAAACCACTGCCTGTAACTCATATAAAGGGGAGAGTTTTACTCTAAAAACCAAGAGACTTTACTGGGAAACTATCCTTTGTAACGTTATGAGTCAAAATAAAAAAAAGTGTACAGCAGGCGCTGGGAAGGATTTTTAAGCAATAAAAAAAGCAAATGTGTGTAAAACTCCAACCATAGCTTTGGGATTCAAACCAGTGCCTGTAACAAGTATAAGGGGGAGAGTTTTATTCTAAAATGCAATAGAATTTAATTGGAAAGCATCCTCTGTGAAGTTATGAATGAGTGAAGATAAAAAAGGTGTACAGCAGGCGCTGGGAAGCATTTTTAAGCAATAAAAACTGCAAATGTGTGTAAAATTCCAACAAAAGCTTTGGGATTCAAACCACTGCCTGTAACTAGTATAAAGGGGAGAGTTCTATTTCAAAATGCAAGGTAATTTACTTGGTAAGCATCCTTTGTGAAGTTATGAGTGAAGATAAAAAAAGTGTACATCAGTCACTGGGAAGCATTTTTAAGCAATAAAAACTGCAAATGTGTGTAAAAGCCCAACCAAAGCTTTGGGATTCAAACCACTGCCTGTAACTTGTATAAAGGGGAGAGTTCTATCATCGAGAGCCCCACCATTTGCTTGGAAAGAAGCCTGTGTGAAGTTATGACTGAAAAGAGAAATAGTGTACAGCAGGCGCTGGGATAAATTTTTCAGCGATAAAAACTGCAAATGTGTGTAAAACCCCAACCAAAGCTTTAGGATTCAAACCACTGACTGTAATTAATGTAAAGGGTTGAGTTATAGCCTTGACTGCTCCAGAATTTGCTTGGAAAGCAGCCTGTGTGATGTTTTGATTGAAAAGAAAAAAAGTATTCAGCAGGCGCTGGGAAGCCTTTTTTAAGAGATAAAAACTGCAAATGCGTGTAAAAGCCCAAACAAAGTTTTGGGAATCAAACCACTGCCTGTACCTAGTGTCAAGGAGAGAGAGTATTTACATTTACATTATGTCAAAATATTTGATGGATGACCTAATGGCATCATCACTTGGCACGCTGCCATCGCACGTGTCCGATGACGTCACCTCTCGCGCCACCTGTCCCATTGACGTCACATCCAGTAAAAACAAAATTGACGTCACATCCAGTAAAAACATCGGTTTTAAAACAAAGTGAGATCACGGTCCCTGGCATTTTTGTCACATGACATCATGATCGGGGACACCTGTTGGAACAAAGGAAGTCATTGGGTGTCATTTAGGCAATAAAAAAGGTAATTTGTGATCATACCTGTGAATATGATCCTTTCCAGCCCCGTTAGATGTTAGAAGATCTGAAAAAAAATAATATTTAGCCAAGAAAATGTGTTTGTGCGAAACGCTGAGCAGACCAATCTGAAAAAAAACTACACTTAACAAGCCCAGACATATTCTCATTTTCAAGGTTCTTATAAAAAAACATGTCCAGGTGTAAACCATTAACATGTCAGTTTTACATTTCGTTAGGGAGTTTCCGGGGTTCCTGTCAAAAAAATATGCCTCGACATGTTTTTGTTTTTCAAGGACCTCTCGCTCTTTTCAAAAACAAGTGGAGGTGTAAAGCATTATGTGATGAACATTAATACATTCATTCATTCATTCATCTTCTGTTCCACTTATACTCACTAGGGCCGCAGGGGTGCTGGAGCCTGCCTGTCCTAGCCATCTTAGTTTTATGAATATGATAGATCAAAAGACTATTCCATAGTCTAAATGTGCATCAACAATTTAGAATGTGGGCAGAGATGTCGCAACTTGTTTTCTTGTAGCCCATTTTCCAGTCTGCCATGTCTAAGCAAGCCATATACCTATTTGATACTGATTTTATACACACCTTACATTCCCATAAGCCCATTCACAAGTTCAACCTTTAAAAACGAGGAAACAGATGTCAATATAAAGAAATAGTTCATCACAAAACTATTAGCAATGCTACCATGTACTCACCTCGTGAGATCTCCTGCATCCTCCTCTCTAACACCAACTGCCCTCATGTCTTCCCTCACTACATCTATAAACCTTCTCGCTGGTCTTCTTCTAGTTCTCTTGCACGGCAGCTCTCTCCTCATCACCCTTCTAGCAATATACTCACTCTCTCTCCTCTGGATGTGTCCAAACCATCCAAGTCTGTTCTCTCTACCTTTGTCTCCAAAACACCTAATGTGAGAGCCTGACCATGCAAAATATTTGTTGATCTGGTGATTTGCTGAAGTGCCTTATGTGATAAGAAAATTAAGTTTGTTTGTCACCTAGTCATATTTTGACATCAGTCACATTTGCTGATGAGGTTCTTCACTTTGACTCAATAGCTGTACTATATTTACTTGTCATCACTTTCTTTTTTCAGAACAGAATTTATTTTCTCTTAACTATATGAAAAGATCACTGTTTTTTTTTCAGTTTGAATAAATATCAATGTTATGGGTTTCTCACCATTGTATTGATGGTCAATTAATTGCTGCATTATGACGGTATCATCGAAATATTGCAATAATATTGTATGGACACACCTTCACCATATCAGTGTCGTGTGTGTGTGTCTGTGTGTGTGTATGTGTGCATATGCGTGTGTGTGTGTGCGTGTGTGTGTGTGTGCGTGTAGGTGATGAACAAATCTAAAAAAAGTAGCTAAAATAGTTTTCATTTGAATTTATGATGATGTGTTGCGAGCAATACAATTGGATAGATCACAGTGAAACAGTCAAATATAAATAGTGACCCTAATGCTAAACAAAATGAATTTGGGAGGCTGGTTCTCCTTCAAGGTGTTTACATTTATGAACATAAATTATTTTTTTTACATTTATGAACATATTTTTTTTACATTATGAACATAAATTAAAGTTAATTTATGAACATAAAAAAACAACAATAAACACATTTTAACATTTTTCAACAACCATAGTAGTTCTGAGGATCCCAGACAGAGAGAGAGTCATGATTGGTGCAGATTGTAATGGAGATGTTGGTGAAGGAAACAGGGGTGATGAAGAAGTGATGGGTAAGTACAGCATCCAGAAAAGGAACTTGGAGGGACAGATGGTGGTAGACTTTGCAAAAAGGATGCAAATGGCTGTAGTGAACACCTTTTTCCAGAAAAGGCAGGAACATAGGGTGACCTACAAGAGCGGAGGTAGAAGCACGCAGGCGGATTACATTTTGTGCAGATGATGTAATCTGAAGGAGGTTACCAGTCGGTAAGGTAGTGGTAGGGGAGAGTGTGGCCAGACAGCGTAGGATGGTGGTGTGTAAGATGACGCTGGTGGTGGGGAGGAAGATTAGGAAGACAAAGGCAGAGCAGAGAACCATGTGGTGGAAGCTGAGACAGGAGGAGTGTTGTGCAGCTTTTCGGGAAGAGGTGAGACAGGCTCTCGGTGGATAGGAGGAGCTTCCAGAAGACTGGACCACTGCAGCCAAGGTGATCAGAGAGGCAGGCAGGAGAGTACTTGGTGTATCTTCTGGCAGGAAAGGAGAGAAGGAGACTTGGTGGTGGAACCTCACAGTATAGGAAATCATACAAGGAAAAAGGTTAGCGAAGAAGAAGTGGGACACTGAGAGGACTGAGGAGAGGCGAAAGGAATACATTGAGATGCGACATAGGGCAAAGGTAGGGGTGGCAAAGGCCAAACAAGAGGCATATGATGACATGTATGCCAGGTTGGACACTAAAGAAGGAGAAAATGATCTATACAGGTTGGGCCAGACAGAGAGATAGAGATGGGAAGGATGTGCAGCAGGTTACGGTGATTAAGGACAGAGATTGAAATATGTTGACTGGTGCCAGTAGTGTGCTAAATAGATGGAAAGAATACTTTGAGGAGTTTATGAATGAGGAAAATGAGAGAAAAGGGAGAGTAGAACAGGCAAGTGTGGTGGACCAGAAAGTGGCAATGATTAGTAAGGGGGAAGTTAGAAAGGCATTAAAGAGGATGAACAATGTTAATGCAGTTGGTCCTGATGACATTCCGGTGGAGGTATGGAAGCATATAGGAGAGGTGGCTGTGGAGTTTTTGACCAGCTTGTTCAATAGAATTCTAGCATGTGAGAAGATGCCTGTGGAATGGAGGAAAAGTGTGCTGGTGCCCATTTTTAAGACAAAGGGTGATGTGCCGAGCTGTGGCAACTATAGAGGAATAAAGTTTATGAGCCACACAATGAAGTTATGGGAAAGAGTAGTCGAGGCTAGACTCAGGACAGAAGTGAGTATTTGCGAGCAACAGTATGGTTTCATGCCTAGAAACCACAGATGCATTATTTGCCTTGAGGATGTTGATGGAAAAGTACAGAGAAGGTCAGAAGGAGCTACATTGTGTCTTTGTAGATCTAGAGAAAGCCTATGACAGAGTACCCAGAGAGGAACTGTGGTACTGCATGCGGAAGTCTGGAGTGGCAGGGAAGTTTGCTAGAATAATACAGGGCAGCAGAACAGCGGTGAGGTGTGCTGTAGGTGTGACAGACGAATTTAAGGTGTAGGTGGGACTGCATCAGGGATAAGCCCGGAGCCCCTTCTTGTTTGCAGTGGTGATAGATAGGCTGACAGATGAGGTTAGACTGGAATCCCCGTGGACCATGATGTTTGCAGATGACATTGTGATCTGCAGTGAAAGCAGGGAGCAGATGGAGGAAAGATGGAGGGATGCACTGGAAAGCAGAGGAATGATGATTAGCCGAAGTAAGACAGAATATATGTGCATGAATGAGAGGGGTGGTGGGGGGAAAGTGAGGCTACAGGGAGAAGAGATAGCAAGGGTGGAGGGCTTTAAATACTTGGGGTCAACCATCCAGAGCAATGGTGAGTGTGTTCAGGAAGTGAATAAATGGGTCCAAGCAGGTTGGAACGGGTGGAGGAAGGTGTCAGGTGCGTTTATGTGACAGAATAGTCTCTGCAAGGATGAAGGGCAAAGTTTATAAAACAGTGGTGAGGCCCGCCATGATGTATGGATTAGAGACAGTGGCACTGAGGAGACAACAGGAAGCAGAGCTGCAGGTGGCGGAAATTAAGATCTTGAGGTTCGCTCTCTGAGTGACCAGGATGGATACATTTAGAAATGAGCTGATCAGAGGGACAGCCAAGGTTTGATGTTTTGGAGACAAAGTTAGAGAGAACAGACTTCAATGGTTTGGACACATCCAGAGGAGAAATAGTGAGTATATTGGTAGAAGGATGATGAGAATGGAGCTGCCCGGCAAGAGAGCTAGAGGAAGACCAAAGAGAAGGTTTATGGATGTTGTGAGGGAAGACATGAGGGCAGTTGGTGTTCGAGAGGAGGATGCAGGAGATAAGCTTACATGGAAAAGGATGACGCGCTGTGGCGACCCCTAAAGGGACAAGCCGGAAGGAAAAGTAGACTGTCATGAACTGCTCTGCAGTACCTGTATTGGAGCCTTGAGGGTGCTTTTGCACCCTCTCTTTCTCTCTCCCCTCCCCTCTCTGTTTCAGTTCCTTCCTCAAGCCGCGCACCTGATTCCAATCAACCCTCATCATCACTTACATTTAAGCCTGCCTGTTCCCAGAAATCCTCGCCAACGTATTGCAGCTTCTTCTAGCGGTACCACGGCCCACCTGCCTCAAGTAAGCGACACTATACCTCGTTCCCATTTTTACTCCTGTGTCTCTCCTCATTCTCAGTATTCCCCTGTGTTCCTGATTCACGTCATTCCTGCCACCAAGCCAGCCGCCTCTCCTCTCCACTGCCTGCCACCTGTCCACGCCACCGCATGCCAATACACCCACAACCTCATCCATTACCTTTCCTTAATAAACTGTTCATCATAATCTATCTGTCTCCGCCTGCTCTTGGGTCCAGCTCCTCCCCATACGTTACAGAATACTTTGGCAATTATGGACCCAGCAACTCCGGAGGCACTTCAGAACGCACTCACCCTCCAAGGCGCCCACATAGGACGTCAGGACAAGACATTGCAAGAAATCACCGAAACGCTACATTCCCTTTCGCAACAGGTGTCCCTCCTTTCTCAACAGATGCAATCCGTTCAACCCCTCGTAAGTACCCATTCTGAATCCGCAGTCTCTGAGCCTCCCCACTTCCCTCACAAAGAACCTCATGTACCTCCACCCAAACCCTACTCCGAGGACTTAGGCGCCAATTCCTTCTGAACTGCACTCTTGTTTTCAACCTTCAAACATACAGTTATCCCACCGAACATTCCAAAGTAGCATATGTCACTAACTGAATGGTACTCCATTCATTCGATTCCTTTTCCGCCGAACGCCGTAAAGTATTTGATCACCCCGTTCAGGGCAAAGAAGCCACCCGTCATCTCCTCACGCTCACTCCTACACCGTCTTACGCACTTCCGTCAGTCCCCGTAGCAACCGAAGAGGCCATGCAAATTGGAAAGACACATTTAGATTCACAGGAGCGTCAGCATCGTGTCATCCAGCGGCTGTGTATATACTGCGGTCAATCCGCTCATTTCATTTCCTCTTGCCCCCCTCTGACCAAAAGACCAGGCTCACCGCAGCCCGAGAGCGTTGTGGTGAGCCAAACCTCCATTCCCTCTAGCTCTCCCTCCCACATGACCGTTCCCGCTTGCATCATAGTTTCTGCTCATCACACCCCCATTACTGCCCTGATTGATTCCGGTGCCGATGACAATTTTATTCATGTAGATATAATTCACCAGCTCCAAATCCCTCTCCAACCACTTCCGTCCCCAAAAAAAGTCACAGCCCTGGAGGGCAGAATAATTTCCCGTCACCCACCAAACTGTGCCTATCGCGCTCCTTATTTATGGTAATCACCGCAAGAACATTTCCCTCTTTGTCATTCCTTCCCCTGAGACCCCCTTAGTACTTGGTATTCCCAGGTTCTGATTTCACAACCCCGCCATAGACTGGACTCGTATCCATCACAGGATGGAGTCCTCGTTGCCATTCCCACTGTCTGCTCTCTGCCATTCCACCCTCAGAAGACTCACCACCCTCTGCCGCCCCAGTGGACCTCTCACAAATTCCTGAAGAGTATCATGACCTCTCCCCAGTATTCAGCAAGGACTTGGCTATCTCTCTACCCCCCACCGCCCGTACGATTGTGCCATTGATCGCTTGCCGGTAGCTCCACTTCCCACCAGCCGACTCTACAATCTCTCCTGTCCCGAGAAGAAGGCTATGGAGGATTATATCCGCGACTCCCTGGCTGCTGGACTCATACGCCCCTCCTCGTCTCCGATCGGGGCTGGACTTTTCATCGTGGAGAAAAAAGACACCACTCTCCCCCCATGCATCGACTTCCAAGGAATCAACGACATAACTATAAAAAAACATGTCACCGCTACCCCTGATCGACCCGTCCTTTGTACCCCTCTGCGAAGCCCAGCTTTTCACCAAATTGGACCTCGTAACCCCTACCACCTCATCCGTATCCGAGAGGGGGACGAATGGAGGACACTTTGAGTATCTGATCATGCCAATCGGTTTAACTAACGGCCCTGCAGTTTTCCAAACATTCATAAATGACATCCTCCGTGACATGTTAAACCATTTCGTGTTTGTGTACCTCGATAACATCCACATTTTCTCCTGCTCCCCTGAAGAACACCGCATCCATGTACGCCAAGTCCTCCAGCGCCTCCTCGAGAACCGTCTATACATCAAACCACAAAAATTGCGAATTCCACCTCTCCTCAGTACATTGCCTCGGCTACATCATTGCAAAAGAACAATTACAACTGGACCCCGCCAAGATCCAACCCATCACCGACTGGCCCATCCCCACAACCCGGAAAGAACTGCAAAGCTTCCTCGGATTTTCCAACTTCTACTGTTGATTTATCCGCAACTACACCAAAGTCGCTATCCCCCTCACCGGTCTCACATCCACCAGCTCCCCCTTTCAGTGGATTCCGGCAGCCTCCCAAGGATTCAGTAAACTAAAATCACTGTTCACCAATGCTCCCATTCTGCGCCACCCTGACCCCTCCCTCCAATTCATGGTGGAGGTTGACGCCTCGGACTCCAGAGCTGAAGCTGTCCTCTCCCAGCGAGACCCCACGACCCAGAAACTTCACCCATGTGCTTTTTTTCCCCGTCGCCTATCCCCAGCGGAGAGAAATTATGACGTCGGCAACCAAGAGCTGCTGGCCATAATATGGGCCCTGGAGGAATGGAGACACTGGCTGGAGGGGACTGAACAACCGTTTCTGATTTGGACTGACCACAAAAACCTTGCTTACCTCCGTTCCACTAAACGTCTCAACGCCCGACAAGCTTGTTGGGCACTATTCCTCAGCAGATTCAATTTCAGTCACTCCTTCCGTCTCGGTTCTCGTAACACCAAGGCAGATCCCCTATCCCGTATTCACTCACCACCCTCCAGCTCAGCAGAATCCGAACCCATTCTTCCGTCCTCCTGTTTCGTTGGAGCTGCCACGTGGGAGATCGAGCAGGTGCTCAAGGAGGCTCAAAAGAACCAACCTGATCCCAAGACTGGGCCTCGTGACCGCCTGTTTGTACCGGATTATGCACGTTCTGAAGTCCTACAGTGGGCCCACAACTAAATACTCACTTGTCACCCTGGCATCACCTGTACTAGGTGATGCCAGTCTTCACACCGGCCCCCAGGTGGCCTGCTGCGCCCCTTGACGATTCCAAGCCGCCCTTGGTCTCACATCGCTGTGAACTTTACAGCCTGCCCCCCTCAGAAGATAACACCATTATTTTACTTTTCCAAATGTATCCACTATATGCCCCTCTCAAAACTTCCGTCCGCCCGGGAAACTGCTAACCTCCTTGTTTTACAAGTGTTTAAATTCCAATGGGTTACCCAACGATATTATAGCCAATTTATCCTCAGGGTATCATCCGCAGACAAACGGCCAGACGGAGCGGGCTAACCAATCCCTGGAATTGGCTCTCCGCTGTGTGGCCGCACGCAACCCCTCCTCATGGAGTTCCTTCCTCCCATGGATCAAATATGCTCACAACTCCCTCACCAGCTCCTCTACCGGTATGTCCCCGTACATGGCTTGCTACGGTTTCCAACTCCCAGTATTCCAAGTAGACGCCACCGCCTGCCAACGCACCCAGGACCACATCCATTACCTTTCCTCAATAAACTGTTCATCATAATCTATCTGCCTCCGCCTGCTCTTGGGTCCAGCTCCTCTCCACACGTGACACATACTCTTCCAAAATATTTTGATGGAACTCTAAATTGTACCACATAAAGAGCAATCAACTCCAACCATTTCATTCACAGTACTGGAATTGAAATTGAAATCCGGTTTTGACCATATAAGGAGCTTTATTTCAGCATGCTCAGAGGAGTGAGCAGATGTTTTCTCTAGCGAAGAAAACAATTCAGATGATCAGATAGGACCACTGTCCTCTGTTTGAATTGGTTAATGTCTCACATGGTTAAATTAAAGGCAAGGTTACGTATGGGCTGACTTACTAGCATACCATTATTCAAGGTTTTAGGGTTTTTGACTCTGTTTTCCACCTCTACTTTTAAAATCAGTATTTTACAATGGACAGTTGGTAATTGCAATAACATGACTTCCGTGTTTCTTACAAATCCTGAGTTTTAACGATAGATCTATTATGCCGAAGACATTTTCTAATTTTTCAACTCTAACATTTCAAAATCAGTGTTTTTATTATTAATAATATTACGCATACGCTGACTGACTTACATGTATTACTAAAAAAAAATTTTTCACCTCAACTTTCAAAAAACAGTATTTTCTCTCTGCTTATAAAGAAGCGATTGATCCATCTCATCACTGAAAACCTAACTAGCCATTAAACACTAAAATCAAATTTTGTGTATTATTTTTAATGCAACATTCTCATTGCCATCAAACTATAAAATATTACAACAATACCCAGACAAATAGGGAGTGCTCAATCCGCCACCAGTCAAACCTCTCCCGCACATAGACATCCAACTTATTAGAACAATTCAGCAACAGTTTGCTTGTTGTTTTTATGTTTGACATGAAGTACAGATACCTCATCTCCATCACGGTTGTTTAATGTATAGAAGCTCGAGTTTTGTACATGAATATGGGTGGAGTCATAATAATAATTATGATTAACTGAAAGTATAGTGATCCACCAAAACATAAAATGAACCTGTCCAATTTCTCCATCGTCAGTATGATTCAGTGCAAACTACAACAATAAATCCATGATAAAAATGAATGCCCCTCTGACCATGACAAAACTGAATGAGGATTGTTCTCTTAAGGGTATGATTTTGCTACATATCTTGTGTCGGGTCACGGGCATGTCGGAGCATTTCCACCATTGCCAAGTACATTGCCTCAGTGTTACAAATAAAACCTAAAATCATTCCACGTACATGTGGAATGATTTTACATGTGCGTACATGTGCATCTTCATCAGCTGGTCTTTCCTCAACTTTCAATTGGACACCAATACTAAATAAACCAAGAATAATAAATTCAACTCAAGCCATACATTAAAACCCTACAACTTAATAACTGCAATGATGGATTTAAGGGTTGTTTAGGAGGGGCTTCCTACCTAGGATTTTTAACTGCAAGTGATCACACTTTGCTCCTTGTAGTCCGTTTTCTTGTCATTTCTGGAATGCGACCAAATGTACTCATCTAGGAGTATGAGCTGATACTTAGAATAATATGACTCAGTAAAAGGTCGTCCTCCAAATAAATACTTGAGAAGTTAAGTATTCTGTGAAAAAACAACTACTCGTGTACTGAGTAACGGGTGAATAACTATAACTAATAATCAATTTTCTGAGCCGCTTCTCCTCACTCGGGTCGCGGGCGTGCTGGAGCCTATCCCAGCTCGGGCAGGAGGCGGGGTACACCCTGAACTGGTTGCCAGCCAATCGCAGGGCACATACAAACAAACAACCATTCGCACTCACAGCCACACCTACGGGCAATTTAGAGTCTTTAATTAATGCATGTTTTTTGGGATGTGGGAGGAAACCGGAGTGCCCGGAGAAAACCCACGCAGGCACGGGGAGAACATGCAAACTCCACACAGGTGGGGCCAGGGATTGAACCCGGGTCCTCAGAACTGTGAGGCTGACGCTCTAACCAGTCGTCCACTGTGCCGCCACTTTCAGTTAATAATCATTATAATTATGACTCCACCCGTATTCATATACAAAACTCAAGGTTCTATTCAAAAAACAACTGTGATGTAGACAAGGTATCTGTACTTCATGTCAAACATAAAAACACACAACAAGCAATCTGTTGTTCAATTGTTCTAATTAGTTGGATGTCTGTGTGCAGGAGAGGTTGGACCGGAGCACTCCCTATTTGTCTGGGTATTGTTGTAATATTTTATAGTTTGATGGCAATGAGAATGTTGCATTAAAAATAATACACAAAAGTTGATTTTAGTGAGGGAACCAATATGTTTAATGGCTAGTTAGGTTTTCAGTGATGAGATGGATTAATCCCTTCTTTATAAGCAGAGAGAAAATACTGTTTTTTTTAACGTTGAGGTGAAAAAAAACGTTGAGTAATAGATGTTAGTCAGTCAGCGTATGCGTAATATTATTAATAATAACAACACTGATTTTGAAATGTTATAGTTGCAAAATTATAAAATGTCATCAGCGTAATAGATCTATCGTTAAAACTCAGGATTTGTAAGAAACACGGAAGTCATCTTATTGCAATTACCAACTGTCCATTGTAAAATACTGATTTGAAAAGTTGAGGTGGGAAACAAAGTCAAAAACATTAAAACCTTGAATAATGGTATGTTAGTAAGTCAGCCCATACGTAACCTTGGCTTTAATATGACCACGTGACACATTAACCGACTTCTTTCATTCCAATTCAAGCAGAGGACAGTGGTCCTATCTGACCATATGAATTGTTTTCTTAGCTAGAGAAAACATCTGCTCACTCCTCTGAGCATGATGAAACAAAGTTCATAATACGGTCAAAACCAGATTTCAATTTCAATTCCAGTACGACAACCCCAATTCCAATGAAGTTGGGACATTGTGTTAAGCATAAATAAAAACAGAATACAATGATTTGCAAATCATGTTCAACCGATATTTAATTGAATACACTACAAAGACAAGATATTTAATGTTCAAACTGATAAACATAATTGTTTTTAGCAAATAATCATTAACTTAGAATTTTATGGCTGCAACACGTTCCAAAAAAGCTGGGACAGTTGGCAAAAAAGACTGAGAAAGTTGAGGAATGCTCATCAAACACCTGTTTGCAACATCCCACAGGTCAACAGGCTAATTAGGAACAGGTGGATGCCATGATTGGGTGTAAAAGGAGCTTCCCTGAATTGCTCAGTCATTCACAAGCAAAGATGGGGCGAGGTTCACCTCTTCGTGAACAAGTGCGTGAGGAAATAGTCCAACAGTTTAAGGACAATGTTCCTCAACGTACAATTGCAAGGAATTTAGGGATTTCATCATCTCCGGTCCATAATATCCTCAAAAGCTTCAGAGAATCTGGAGAAATCACTGCATGTAAGCGGCAAGGCCGAAAACCAACATTGAATGCCCATGACCTTCAATCCCCCAGGTGGCACTGCATCAAAAACCGACATCAATGTGTAAAGGATATCACCACATGGGATCAGGAACACTTCAGAAAACCAATGTCACTAAATACAGTTCGGCGCAACATCCGTAAGTGCAACCTGAAACTCTATTATGCAAAGCATAAGCCATTTATCAACAACACCCAGAAACGCCGCCGGCTTCTCTGGGCCCAAGCTCATCTAAGATGGACTGATGCAAAGTGGAAAAGTCCACATTTCAAATTGTTTTTGGAAATTGTGGATGTCGCGTCCTCAGGGCCAAAGAGGAAAAGAACATCCGGACTGTTATGTACGCAAAGTTCAAAAGCCAGCATCTGTGCATTGTTGGTGCTTAGTGCCAATGGCATGGGTAACTTACACATCTGTGAAGGCACCATTAATACTGAAAGGTACATTCAGGTTTTGGAGAAACATACGCTGCCATCCAAGCAACGTCTTGTTCATGGACGCCCTGCTTATTTCAGCAAGACAATGCCAAACCACATTCTGCACGTGTTACAACAGCGTGGCTTCGTAGTAAAATATTGCAGGTACTAGACTGGCCTGCCTGCAGTCCAGACCTCTCTCCCATTGAAAATGTGTGGTGCATTATGAAGCGTAAAATACGACAACGTAGACCCTGGACTGTTGAACAGCTGAAGCTGTACATCAAGCAAGAATGGGAAAGAATTCCACCTACAAAGCTTCAACAATTAGTGTCCTCAGTTCCCAAATGTTTATTGAATGTTGTTAAAAGAAAAAGTGATGTAATACAGTGTTAAACATGACCCTGTCCCAGCTTTTTTGGAAGGTGTTGCAGCCATAAAATTTGAAGTTAATGATTATTTGCTAAAAACAATAACGTTTATCAGTTTGAACATTAAATATCTTGTCTTTGTAGTGTATTCAATTAAATATAGGTCGAACATGATTTGCAAATCATTGTATTCTGTTATTATTTATGTTTAACACAACGTCCCAACTTAATTGGAATTATGATTGCAATGGTTGGAGTTGATTGCTATTCAAGTGGTACAATTTAGAGCTCCATCAAAATATTCTGGAAGAGTATGCCTCTCAAAGTTTTACAATAAGGTCCAACCCTCAGTCTAAGTTGTTGTTTTACCAAAGTGGTTTAACTTATTTATACACTTGTATGACAGTTAAAAATGGTAAAGTATGAAGTCTTACAGCAAGTGTTCTTGACACCTACGACACACATCATTGATGGGTGAGTGATTTTCTTTTATTATTATTAGCAGTTTAAAAAATAAACTATATATAAACTAAGCAATAAAGGGTTGCTAGTTATCTGGTAATGCCAGTACATTTTTTAATTTATTTTTTTGACAATTGTGCAAAAAGATGCAGTGTCCTCGAGCACTTAGAGCAGTTCAAATGACTAATATTGCAGTAGACCGGTGCAACGACCATTGTGCAAAGGGTGCCGAGACTTCAGGCGAGTCGTACGATAGTCTGGGACAATGTTGATTGTGCAAATGTTGCAGACACTCCTCAGTCAGTGTGCAAATGGAGCAGATGCTACTCTGGCATGAGTGGCCAGTATTGGTCAACAACAGATATGCAAATAGTGCAGCGTGGCGAGACTACTACAGTGAGTGCACGGTTAATATATAATTGGCCCAACAGAAATGTGACAACAAACTCAAGACAAAAAGACAAAAAAATTGCCATCATGTTGCAATGGAATTGTAGGTTGGGTGTTTAAGAAGTTGATTGCAAGAGGGAAGAAGCTGTTAGAATGTCTGCTAGTTCTAGTTTGCATTGATCGGTAGCGCCTACCTGAGTGAAGGAGCTGGAAGAGCTGGTGACCGGGATGTGGGGGGTCCGAGAGGATTTTGCACGCTCTTGTCTTAGTTCTGGCAGCGTGCAAGTCCTCAAGGGTGTGTACCGACAATCCTTTCAGCAGTTTTGATTGTTGCAGTCGGAGTTTGTCCTTTTTTGTAGCAGCATCAAACCAGACTGTGATGGAAGAACACAGGACTGATTCAATCACAGCTGTGTAGAACTGTCTCAGGAGCTCCTGTGGCAGGCCGTGCTTTCTCAGAAGCCGCAGGAAGTACATCCTCTGCTGGGCCTTTTTGAGGACGGAGTTGATGTTGGTCGCCCACTTCAGGTCGTGAGAAACTGTAATTTCCAGGAACTTGAAGGTCTTGACGGTTGACACCAGGCAGCTGAACAGAGGGGCAGCTTTGGCGAAGGATGCCTCCTGAAGTCCACGATCATCTTAGACCCGAGATTGCAGGTTTCTTGTGGATTGGAATGATCGTGGAGCGTTTGAAAAAGGATGGTACTTTGCACAGTTCCAGAGATCTATTGAAGATCTGAGTGAAGACTGGAGCGAGCTGGTCCGCACAGACTTTGAGGCAGGATGGGGACACATTGTCTGGGCCTGCCGCTTTGTTAATCTTTTGTTGTTTGAAGATGCGTCTCACATCCTGTGTGATAGTGGTCGGTGTTGTGCGGCTGGGTGGGTGTGCGGTGTGAAAGTGTCCTTTTCAAATCTGCAGTAGAAGGTATTCAAGTCGTTGGCTAGTGTGCTATTGTTCTCAGCTTGGGAGGATCGTCGCTTGAAGGAAAAGGGACTATCTGGTTCCACAGGTCACAATGTCATGTTGCCAAACCACTTTGATTGTTTCATTAGTGTTGCATTTATTGCCACAAGTTGCATTTGGCAAACAGGGGGAATTTAGTAGACCAACAATTCATGTGGCAGGAGAAAGGGTACCAAGCAAATGTGGAATACCATTCCAAATTACAATTAATCACAAGAAAGGAACAAACGATGCATATGTTTTCGACTTATGCAAAGTGATTGACTAGAGGCCTGTCGCCTTGACATCTGTGGTTATGAAGTCCTTTGAACGTCTCGTGCTGAACCACCTCAAGAGCGTCACAGGTCCCCTACTGGACCCCCTGCAGTTTTCCTACCAAGCGAACAGATCTGCGGCTGATGCAGTCAACACCTCGACAGTGCAGGGACCTACGCGAGGATCCTGTTCGTGGACTTCAGCTCAGCGTTTAACACCATCATCCCTGAACTCCTTTCATCCAAGCTTCTCCAGCTCAGCATCTCACCTGCCTTCTGCCAGTGGATTTACAGCTTTCTGACGGGCAGGACACAGCAGGTGAGGCTGGGGGAGGCCATCTCATCCACACGCAGCATCAGCACTGGGGCGCCCCAAGGTTGTGTCCTCTCTCCGCTGCTCTTCTCTCTCTAAACGAACGACTGCACCTCACCGCACCCGGCTGTCAAACTCCTGAAGTTTGGAGATGACACCACTGTCATCGGTCTCATCAAGGACGGTGACGAGTCTGCATATCGACAGGAAGCGGAGCGGCTGGAGTTGTGGTGCGGCCGACACAAGCTGGAGCTGAACACGTTCAAGACTGTAGAGATGATCGTGGACTTCAGGAGGCATCCTTCGCCACAGCTGCCCCTCACGTTGTCCAGTTGCCCTGTGTCAACCGTCGAGACCTTCAAGTTCCTGGGAATTACAGTCTCTCAGGACCTGAAGTGGGCGACCAACATCAACTCCGTCCTCAAAAAGGCCCAGCAGAGGATGTACTTCCTGCGGCTTCTGAGAATGCACGTCCTGCCACAGGAGTTGCTGAGGCAGTTCTACACAGCGGTCATAGAATCAGTCCTGTGTTCTTCCATCACAGTCTGGTTTGGTGCTGCTACAAAAAAGGACAAACTCCGACTGCAACGGACAATCAAAACTGCTGAAAGGGTTGGCAGTACCCCCCTACCCACCCTTGAGGACTGAGACAAGAGCGTGCAACTAAGACTAAGACAAGAGCGTGCAAAATCCTCTCGGACCCTCCACATCTCGGTCACCAGCTCTTTCAGCTCCTTCCCTCAGGTAGGCGCTACCGATCAATGCAAACTAGAACTACCAGACATTCCAACAGCTTCTTCCCTCTTGCAATCAACTTCTTGTGTTTTTAAGGAATGGCACACAAGTAAGTTGCAGGATGGTTGGAATTGTGAATATACAGGGACGCTGTCATTTTTGTAAGTAGATATACATAGAAGTTCCTGTTTGGGGCAAACCGAATTAAGAAAATTATGCGAGGTACACCAGTCAACTAAAGACATCCTTACAATATTTAGTTGATACAGTATAGTGACTATTAATACAGCATAGCGAATGCAACTCTTTTCATTCACAGAAGTGAAGGATGTGGCATAGAGGGGTCAAGTTGAGTTGCTACTTATGGTACATACGTCATGAGACTGTGCCTCATTTGCATCATGTACAAGGGAAAGTGTGGAGTACATGTTTTTGAGAACACAGGAGGAGGACGAGGAGGAGGAGACGCAGGGAGTGATTCGGCCTTATGAGAATAATTGTTTTTCCTAGTAAATGGTTAACCTTAAATAGATGCCTTGGAGCATGGTAGATTTTCTTGACCAAGTAGATTCTTTCAAATTGTAGATAATAGGTTAACTTTTTGGGCTAATGCTGGTTTGTTGTTTTTGCCAGGTGTCATTTGCTAACTCTAGGTTTTGTAATGAGTTTGGGGATCTCATTAAAGGGAGCTTATGTAGTATATTTTAATAGTAACACAATCAGAGTTCCTTTGCACAGGACAAATGGCGGGAGACCTGTATTCACTCCAACTATCTTTTCTTTGTACTTCTACATCAAAGGACATCCATTAACCAGTTATATGGATATTGGGGTTTCTTGCTCGTCCTTGACAGAAAACTGTCTGGTATTTACAACCGGGGCCAGATCTTCACAAAGGACTGGTTTCATTATCACAACAAAGTGCCCCAAGGAGGGGGTAGATTGACGAGAGGAAGAGAGACCAACCGGCGAGTGCGAGTCCAAATATGGTCATGAGGAACGGCCATCTCACGGGTGCCCTCAAGGAGGAGCTAATTCCACGCCCAGAGAATTAAACCTTGATAAACTGAGATCCAGGGGTTTTCAGGGGCTTTTTCGTCGTTCTGGCAATGTAAGCAGCTGTTATGACACTAAGGCTTGTTCAATAAATCAAATTAGCCCAAACGCCAAGTGTCTCGAAGTCTTCATTCATCCCATGCCCGACGGACGTCGGAGTTCTCCCGGGTGATCTCCGACTCAGAAACACAGGCGAAAAAAATCCAGCACACGCGCCATTGCCTTCATGGTAATGACAACCTTCCCAAAATGGTGGCCGTTTAGGTAGGACGATCAGCTGTGCTGGCTTATTTAGTATTAATAGCTATGCCCGGGAAGCCCAATAGAACACTTTGTGTGAGGTCATGTGACTTTCTTTTGTCGTTTGATTGGTGAACTAGACTTTAACATCACTAGTGCCTAAATTAGATTGGCGCAAACACCGCCCAATGCGGAAGTCGAAGTTGTAGTCTTGCGCATGAAATAGCTGATAAATAAGCAATAATTGATCAATAAAAGTAGCGAGTGACATTTTGATCATTCTAACGGAGTAAAACTACCGTTATCGCTAGCTGCCAGCATTCAAGGAGTATGAAACAGCCTTTGAGGACAGCGACGGTGACCCCGACCCCCCTCCACCCCGGAAAAACTCCTCGGATCTATACGAGTCACATAAATGGCCTATTTTGAGCTCAAAATGGAGAATTTCACCAAAAGGCGATTGATCTGCTTCTATGACGGGAGAATCTGAAAATCAGATGTTGAAAACGGGCAAGCCAGCTGTGTAAAATAGTGACTTTAGCACCAGCAGAAGTATCAGAATCAGAATCATCGTTATTTGCCAAGTATGTCCAAAACACACAAGGAATTTGTCTCCGGTAGTTGGAGCCGCTCTAGTACAACAGACAGTCAATTTACAGAACACTTTGGAGACATAAAGTCATTGACAAAAAACAATTTTGCAAAAAGATGCAGTCTTCTAGCACTTAGAGCAGTTCGAATGGCTAATATTGCAATAGTCCGGTGCAATGACCTTTTGTGCAAAGGGCTCTGAGACTTCAAGGAGCGTATGCGGTATAAAGTGACGAGTAGTGCGATAATCTGGGACAATGTTGGTTGTGCAAATGTTACAGATACTCCTCAATCAGTGTGCAAATGGAGCAGATGCAACTCTGGCATGAGTGGCCAGTATATGCAAATAGTGCAGCATGGCGAGACAACTACAGTGAGTGCACGAGTAATACATAATTGGCCCCACAGAAGTGTGACAACGAACTCAAGTCAAAGAAGAAAGAAACATATGGCCCAACATGCCTTCATTTTCTCAGAGTACTCCGGTTTCCTCCCACGTTCCAAAAAAACATGTCTGGTAGGTTGAAGACTAAATTGTCCATAGGTGTGAATGTAAATGGTTCTTTGTCTGTATGTGCCCTGTGATTGGCTGGCGACCCATTCAGGGTGTACCTTGCAGTTCACCGAAAGTCAGCTGGGATAGACTCCAGCACATCCGCTACCCTAGTGAGGATAAGCCGTACGGAGATGTATGAACTGTACAATAGAAACACATGAGAAAAGAAACTTTTTCGCTTTTTTATTTTGTTTAACTTCACTCCAGCAGAGGCGTATCCAAAGCTTGCTCAAATCTCAAATGTAGGATGGCAGCGCAAAGAAAAAATGGACCAATCAACAGTGTGTAACTGGAAAAACTGCTAAGCTGGCGCACTGGCACGTCAAGTTAGCACTGTACTTGGCTGGCTTTGATTGATGGGCAACCTCCAGCCGCACCTCCCCTGGGACAGTCGGCTCCACAAGGACCGTCTTGCTGACTGTGGACCCTGTTACTAAGTCCACACGAAGTGTTTCTTTGATCTCCCGTCGAAGATTCTTTGCCAGGCAAGAGGAGCCTTGCTGAAATGAACGGCCGTGAGGGGATGATGTACCAGCTTGTCCAACCTGGATGGTGGCCGGCTGGCAGTTTGCATCTTGTCTTTGTTACCTCCGCCAGCTTCTTCACAATTCATAACCAGTTATGGCATCCGTTGGAAAAGATAGAAAGCGTAGGCATTAGTTGGTCCAACAATAGAGCTGTTGGTAGGGAATGGGGAGTGCTGAATTGTCAAGCATCTGCCCTGCCGTTGACCACTCACTTGGTCACTCCAGCCCGGTTCAGTGTTTCAGCGCCCGCAACGTCCCCCAGCTGCTCAGTTGTTCCAGCAGTGGACCAGTGATGCCCCCTGTGAGCTGGGTCGGACTAGTGCTACAAGCCCCACCCCCCGGGGAGGGTCTTGGCCTACAGGCCAGTTAAATGGACAGTGCTAACATGTAAACAGGGAGCGAGGAGGTTAAAAATATGAAATTAATTCAGCCACAGTCTTACTTTCAGTGATTCCGGTAATGCGTTACAAGTCTAACATGAGAGTGTTTTGATATAACAAGCAGTATATCACATTAATATTTCTAATTTATTTTTCAAATTAAAGTTCCTTTTTTAAATCAGCATATGTTACTTAATTGAATAAATTATGCAGTTTTCACTTAGACATAGCTGAAGACAAATTTTACTTCAGCTTTAGACAATTGCAGACAATTGCCACGAGGTTACAGAAGAGAATCAAATGGGGCAGGTCAATCAACAGGACACATTCACTCACAGTGCATCTCATAAGTTTAGACAGACTTTTAGCCTTTAACTAATACTAACTAACAAATAAAAGAAAGGGGGTGGACGTAACACTTCTTAACTATTCCTCGATCAAAAGCACACAGCGAACAACTATATATTATGAAACAAAGGCGAAATATTTGCAAACGGATCCATGAGGCCTTATGAGAGGCATCACTTTCCCCCGACCGTCTGAAGGAGTGACGTAATGTCACATCAAAATCAGAATCAGCTTTATTGGCCAAGTATGTAGACATACAAGGAATGTGTCTCCGGTAGTTGGAGACACTCTATGACAAAGTATACATTTAGGACATTAAAAAAAAATAAAGTCACTGAGCAATGAAAGTGTACCACTAGTGTGGTGATGCTGATATAGTGGCAATTGTGCTAATGATGCAGTCCTCAAGCAATTTAGAGCAATTTAAGGTAACTAATAGTGCAAAGATCTGGTACAATGACACAAACACACTGTAAGTGAGCAGTAGTAATGAACAACGGTATGCAGATAGTGATTGATGAGTGAGTGTGATAGATAAAACAGTGAGTGTACGAATAATGTACTGTAGAAGTGTCCCGACAGATGTGCAAATGAAAGCTGTTACAATGAAAGTCTAAATAACCTGTTTAAGAAGTTAATGGCAAAAGGGAAGAAGCTGTTGGAATGTCTGTTGGTTTTAGTTTGCATTGTTCGATAGTGCCTACTTGAGGGAAGGACCTGGAAGAGGTGGTGACCAGGATGTAGGGGGTCAAAGAGGATTTTGCATGCCCTTATCTTAGTCCTGACACCTTGTCTTAGTCCCCAAGGGTGGGTAGATGGGTACTGATATCTTTTTCTGCAGCCTTGACTGTCCCGTTGCAGTCTGATTTTGTCCTTCTTTGTGAAAGCACTAAACCTGACTGATGGATGAACACAGAACCGATTCAATGACCGCTGTATAGAACTGCCTCAACAGCTCCTGTGGCAGGCCGTGCTTGCTCAGAAACAGTAGGAAGTGCATCCTCTGCTTGGCCTTTTTGAGAATGGAGTTGACTTCCACTTCAGGTCCTGAGAGACTGTAATACCCAAGAACTTGAAGGTCTCGACAGGTGACATAGGGCAGTTAGGGCAGCTCTGGAGTAGGATGCTTCCTGAAGTCCACGATCATCTCTACTGAGCGCTTTCAGCTCCAGGTTGTCTTGGCCGCACCAAAGCTCCAGCCGCTCCACTTCCTGTCGATACGCAGACTCATCACAGTCTTTGACGAGGCCGATGACATATGCGCTAAGTCACATTTTCAGCACGTGGACAACTCACTTGTCCATTCCAAGCAGTCAGCCAACAATGAAGGAAATGAAAAGAGGTTCACATTTTCAAGCAGAAGTTCTAGTCATGTCACCTCTCTGGCAGGGAAGGAGCCCGAGCTGGTGTGTGAGGTCGAGAAGTTCCGACTAGATATAGTCGGACTCGCCTCCACACACAGCTTGGGCTCTGGTACCAGTCCTCTCGAGAGGGGTTGGACTCTCTTCCACTCTGGAGTTGCCCACGGTGAGAGGCGCCGAGCAGGTGTGGGTATACTTATTGCCCCCCGGCTCGGCGCCTGTACGTTGGGGTTAACCCCGGTGGACGAGAGGGTAGCCTCCCTCCGCCTTCGGGTGGGGGGACGGGTCCTGACTGTTGTTTGTGCTTATGCACCAAACAGCAGTTCAGAGTACCCACCCTTTTTGGAGTCCTTGGAGGGGGTGCTGGAGAGCGCTCCCGCTGGGGATTCCATTGTTCTGTTGGGGGACTTCAATGCTCACGTGGGCAATGACAGTGAGACCTGGAAGGGCGTGATTGGGAGGAACGGCCCCCTCGATCAGAACCCGAGCGGTGTTCTGTTATTGGACTTCTGTGCTCGTCATGGATTGTCCATAACGAACACCATGTTCAAGCATAAGGGTGCCCACACGTGCACTTGGCACCAGGACACCCTAGGTCGCAGTTCGATAATCGACTTTGTGGTCGTGTCATCGGACTTGCGGCCACATGTCTTGGACACTCGGGTGAAGAGAGGGGCGGAGCTGTCAACTGATCACCACCTGGTGGTGAGTTGGCTCCGATGGTGGGGGAAGATGCCGGTCCGACGTGGCAGGCCCAAACGCGTATTGTGAGGGTCTGCTGGGAACGTCTGGCAGAATCTCCTGTCAGAAGGAGTTTCAACTCCCACCTCCGACAGAACTTTGCTCATGTTCCGGGGGAGGCTGGGGACATCGAGTCCGAGTGGACCATGTTCCACGCCTCCATTGCTGAGGCGGCCGACCGGAGCTGTGGCCGTAATGTGGTCGGTGCCTGTCGTGGCGGCAATCCCCGAACCCGTTGGTGGACACCAATGGTGAGGGATGCCGTCAAGCTGAAGAAGGAGTCCTATTGGGCCTTTTTGGCCTGTGGGACTCCTGAGGCAGCTGATGGGTACCGGCTGGCCAAGCGGAATGCAGCTCTGGTGGTCGCTGAAGCAAAAACTCGGGTATGGGAGGGGTTCGGTGAGGCCATGGAGAAAGACTTCCGGACGGCTTCGAGGAAATTCTGGTCCACCATCCGACGTCTCAGGAGAGGAAAGCAGTGCACCACCAACACTGTGTATAGTGGGGATGGGGCGCTGCTGACCTCGACTCGGGACGTTGTGAGTCGGTGGGGAGAATACTTCGAAGACCTCCTCAATTCCACGCCTTCCCATTAGGAAGCAGAGTGTGGGTTCTCTGAGGCGGGCTCTCCTATCTCTGGGTTTGAGGTCACCGAGGTAGTTAAAAAGCTCCTCGGTGGCAGGGCCCCGGGGGTGGATGAGATTCGCCCGGAGTTCCTAAAGGCTCTGGATGTTGTGGGGCTGTCCTGGTTGACACGCCTCTGCAACATCGCGTGGACATCGGGGACAGTGCCTCTGGATTGGCAGACTGGGGTGGTGGTCCCCCTTTTTAAGAAGGGGGACCGGAGGGTGTGTTCCAACTACAGGGGGATCACACTGCTCAGCCTCCCTGGTAAGGTCTATTGAGGGGTGCTGGAGAGGAGGGTCCGTCGGGAAGTCGAATCTCAGATTCAGGAGGAGCAGTGTGGTTTTCGTCCTGGCCGAGGAACAGTGGACCAGCTCTACACCCTCGGCAGGGTCCTCGAGGGTGCATGGGAGTTCGCCCAACCAGTCTACATGTGTTTTGTGGACTTGGAGAAGGCGTTCGACCGTGTCCCTCGGGGAGTCCTGTGGAGGGTGCTTCAGGAGTATGGGGTACCGAACACCCTGATACGGGCTGTTCGGTCCCTGTACGACCGGAGTCAGAGTTTGGTCCGCATATCCGGCAGTAAGTCGGACTCGTTCCCGGTGAGGGTTGGACTCCGCCAAGGCTGCCCTTTGTCGCCGATTCTGTTCATAACTTTTATGGACAGAATTTCTAGGCGCAGCCAAGGCGTAGAGGGGGTCCGGTTTGGTGGCCTCAGTATTGCATCTCTGCTTTTTGCTGATGATGTGGTTCTGTTGGCTTCATCAAACCGTGAGCTCCAACTCTCACTGGAGCAGTTCGCAGCCGAGTGTGAAGCGGCTGGGATGAGAATCAGCACCTCCAAATCTGAGACCATGGTCCTCAGTCGGAAAAGGGTGGCATGCCCTCTCCAGGTCGGGGATGAGATCCTGCCCCAAGTGGAGGAGTTCAAGTATCTTGGGGTCTTGTTCACGAGTGAGGGAAGAATGGAACGGGAGATCGACAGACGGATCGGTGCACCGTCTGCAGTGATGCGGACTTTGTATCGGTCCGTTGTGGTAAAGAAGGAGCTAAGCCGAAAGGCGAAGCTCTCAATTTTTCGGTCGATCTTCGTTCCTACCCTCACCTATGGTCATGAGCTGTGGGTCGTGACCGAAAGAATGAGATCCCGGATACAAGCGGCCGAAATGAGTTTCCTCCGCAGGGTGTCCGGGCTCTCCCTTAGAGATAGGGTGAGAAGCTCGGTCATCCGGGAGGATCTCAGTGTAGAGCCGCTGCTCCTCCGCATTGAGAGGAGCCAGATGAGGTGGCTGGGGCATCTGATTCGGATGCCTCCCGGACGCCTCCCTGGTGAGGTGTTCCGGGCACGTCCCACCGGGAGGAGACCCCGGGGACGACCCAGGACACGCTGGAGAGACTACGTCCTTCGGCTGGCCTGGGAACGCCTCGGGATCCCTCCGGAAGAGCTGGATGAAGTGGCTGGGGAGAGGGAAGTCTGGGCGTCCCTGCTAAAGCTACTGCCCCCGCGACCCGACCCGGATAAGCGGTAGAAAATGGATGGACGGATGGAAGTTCTAGTCATTATTTTGAGTTTGTGTCAGCAAATGATGAAAATATTGAGGTTTGTTATATATTCTGTACTATTTGACAGTGTTATATTGAAAAGAAAATTGAAGTTGTGCAGTACATTCAAGCTTACAGAGAAAGTCCCCACCCATGGACATATGAACAATCGATAGATACGACATTCCCCCTTTGAGCTGCCTGATGACACAAACCTAGTGGGAGTAAAGTGTCAGAGCATTCCATGTTTGTGGACAGCGCAAAAAAACAAAATAAGGATGCCTGCACATTGCATAGCCGACTGTACAATGACCACAACACAGAACTAGGAGTAATCTATTAAATACTTTTTTTTGTCTCTTTTTTCAGATGTTCTGTGCTGATTGAAAAGTAAACATGAAAATCAGTTGCGAATTGAGCAAGCTAAGACATTTTAAATGTCATTACATTCGATGGTATAGTGTTTTTTTTTTTTTTTTTTTTGCTCCTATCTACTTAAACTTAAATCTTGTCTTTTTGCCACATGAACCCAAAGATACGGTTGATTTATGGACAATAGAGGCACCTTGTGAACAGAAGTGACAACAGCTATAGTTAAGAGGAGGAGCGTCGTTATTCAAACCCACCCAGCGAACCAATCTAGCCTAGGTCTTTGAGAGTATGCCCACAGATCCGAGACATTAAGCTTGTGACCGAGAACCTCCAGGGGTTTTATGCTAATCAGACTCTGAAAACAGCTGTTATGACACGTAAGGCATCTTAATAAACCCAACTAGCCCAAAAAGCCAGTGTCTCAAAGTATTCATTCGCTCCTGCTCAATGGAAGCACTGTTCATCCAGAAGAACAAAGACACCTGGAAATCCACCACATTGATCCCGTCTACCTGCCCAACATGGCGGCCACGTAGGCACATCGCTTAGCTGGACTGCTACAGCTTGCTGGCCTATCAAACTCTCTTCATATCTGATGTCACGCCTGGGTGTGCAAAGCAGAGAGCTGGTTTATATTTGTTTTTTTAATTAGGTGTAGTCTAGAAAGACTCTTTTTTTATTTTTATTTATTTTTTTACTAAAAGAAGCCTAATTATGTAAAGTGATATCCAGAAAGACTGCATTATGATTTTTTAATATAAACACAGTTATAAATGCACTTCTAATAATATATTGTCAAAACGGGTTATTTTTTGTTGAAGCGCTGGTTGTCTCGTTCACAACGGCGAGATCTTTGACTGCAAACTAAGCAGGTAAAAGGTTTCTCATCAGTGTGTGTTCTTGTGTGTACTGATAAGGTTCCCTTTCGAGAATCTCTGACCGGAATCTGAGCAGATAAAAGGTTTCTCTCCAGTGTATCATCACTTCAAGAGACTTGTAGTCAAAGGTTTTCTCACACTGAGAACAATTTCCAGCATTGGTTGTCAATGCCATATCAACGTCAGACACTTCATCATCAGTGTGACAAGAGTGGGATGACGTGTTGTCCCTATCTGATAGTAGAGCTAAGAGGCCGTCTGCTTGTGATCCTCCACAGTGGTGTCCAACATCTTCTATTGTCATGTGTTGACTTGAGCTGCTTGGACGCTCTGTCCGTGTTGCAATCAAGGCTCTGTATTTCATAGTCCACAGCTATAGTCACCAGCACACTTGTGATTCTTAGACTGATACTTATAAGAGAATTGTTGACCACACACTGAGCAGTAAAATGGTTTCTCCCCAGTGTGTGTTCTTGTGTGTGCTGCCAAATGTCCCCTTCGAGAGAATCGTTGACCACAAACTAAGCAGGTAAAAGGTTTCTCACCAGTGTGTGTCCTTTTGTGTGTTGTCAAATGACTTCTATGAGTAAATCTTTGATCGCAAACAGAACAGGCAAAAGGTTTCTCTCCAGTGTGGGTTCTTGTGTGTATTGTTAAGGTTCCCTTTTGTGAGAATCTTTGACTGCAAACTGAACAGGCAAAAGGTTTCTCTCCAGTGTGTGTTCTTGTGTGTATTTTTAAAGTTCCCTTCTGAGAGAATCTTTGACCACAAACTGAACAAGCAAAAGGCTTGTCACCTGTGTGTGTACTTATGTGTTTTCGTAAACTTCCCTTATCAGAGACTTTTTGACCACAAACTGAGCAGGCAAAAGGTTTTTCTCCAGTGTGGGTTCTTGTATGCCTTGTCAAGTTCCCCTTATCAGAGAATCTTTGACCACAAACTGAGCAGGCAAAAGGTTTCTCACCAGTGTGTGTTCTTGCATGTGCTGTCAAATGACTTCTATGAGAGAATCTTTGTCCGCAAACTGAGCAGGCAAAAGGTTTCTCACCAGAGTGGGTTCTTGTGTGTACTGTTAAGGTTCCCTTTCGAGAGAATCTTTGACCGCAATCTGAGCATATAAAAGGTTTCTCTCCAGTGTGTATCATGATATGCTTTTTCAAGAGAGACTTGTAGACAAAGGTCTTCCCACACTGAGAACATTTCCAGCATTGGTTGTCAGTGTGACATGTCATATCACGTTCAGACTCTTCATCAGTGTGACGAGAGTGTGACGTGTCGTCACTATCTGATAGTGGAGCTAAGAGGCTGTCTGCTTGTGATCCTCCACAGAGGTCTCCAACACCTTCTGTTGTCATCGGTTGACTTGAGCTGCTGCTTGGAGGCTCAGCCAATCTGTTCTCATCTTCAATTTTCAAAGGGACACCAGTCGACGGAAACTTTGTGATATTCTCCTCCTTCTTTTCCTCTTTGATGTGAGGGTGATCTTCTTCCTCCTCTTTGATGTGAGGATGCTCTGACCCCTCCTCTGCTTTAATATGAGTGGGTTCTTCCTCCTGTGGGTGTTCTGGCTGGTCCACATCTTTAATGGGAGGGTACTCTGGCTCCAGCCCTTCAGGATGAAGATATTTTTTACGTATGTCTGCAGAACAAGAAAATGAAGACATAGTTTGTTAAAGTCAAGTGTGTTGTGACTTTGATGTTTATTCCTGTTTATATTTATAATTAATATCAGGCAAGCCAAATGAGTGAAAGAACAAGTTAAGATTTAGTGGAAACAATACAAATAAACAAGTTGAAAAAACGAAGTGCATAAAAACTTACTACTACGACTACTACTACTAATAATAATAACAAATAGAGCTGCAAGCAACTATTAAGGGCCCTCACACCCCCTGGCCACGTTGGGGTACTGCCAAATTGCGGATCCATTGAATAGAAATCCAAACCACACTTTTCAGATTATAGTCGCATAAAATCATATTTTCATTCCACTTCACAATTAGATGCGGGATAACACAACAGCGTGGCGAACAGCATGTTACCGCAGAAACAGCGTGAGCCGATATGAAAGGTTTTTAATAACTTTTCATCTTAAATATGTAGATGAGACACCCAAAGTTTGAGGTCGAATGGAAAAATTCTGTATGTGTTTGTAAAAATATGACAGCCATAAAAGGTGAAAAAAATAATTATATATTGTTTTAAAAGCAAATTGGCTGGGGCTCCCATGCTCTCTGTGGGTGGTGGGGGCAATGGCGGCTCGCTGGATGGGTGCCTGTGCCCCTCCCTTTGGGACTGGTCGGGACGCTTAAGTCAGGCTCAGGAACACACGCTCCCATGCTCTCCGTGGGTGGTGGGGGCAATGGCGGCTCGCTGGATGGGTGCCTGTGCCCCTCCCTTTGGGACTGGTCGGGACGCTTAAGTGGGGCTCAGGAACACCCTGCGTCATGGGGGGCCGGTGGCGTCCCCGTTTGGGTCCCCTGCTGGACGGGCTCGCTGACTCGGCAGGGGGGGGGGGCTCACCATTCCTCGATGTGTCGGCTCAGCAACTCCATACACCAGTTGACTAACATGCATGTGCTAAGTTCAATAGACACACTATAGGCTTCAATTACTTGTGCTGGGGTCACTAACAAAACAGTTTATACTAACATACAGGTGCTTACAGTTGTTAAAGGATATATAGGGTTTAATGGTGTAACTGGTCTGGGGGTAAACAATGGTGTTTATTGCAGTATAGCATAAAATGGAAATCAGATAAAGGTGTGGGAGTGTGATGCAGGAAAGCTCCCAGCAGGGTGCATGTTGATCTGGCAGGGAACAGATGTCGGAGAAGACAATGGCTGCGGGGGGGGGGGGGGGGGGGGTCGCTGTAAACATGAGATGCAAGACTGTGGAGACGGCGTCTGGAGCCAGTGGCAAATGGCCATCATTCTGCAGAACAATGAGGACGTCAGATGGGACCATGGACCAATCAGACGACAGCGATTCCATACTTCCTCTTTCAAACATTATATAAGTCGGGGGCAAGAACAGATAGCTTTGTTCAGTCTGCGCTGTCTCTGCTGAGGCTAGGATAAGCGTAGCTGCTGACCCAGGGCTCTGTAAAATGTATATACTCCTCTGTCAGGAATAAATTGGTTGACTTTTAACACGTTGTTATAATTGTACTTATTTCACAAAAAGAACACGCATGGAACCTCAAAAGTAATAGGTGATTATAAAATTCAGGTTCCCTCAAATGGTGACCCCGTACATGATCCTGGAAGGGCATGAGATAAAAAGACAGAGGAGTGGACAGGGATTCAATTGGACTGCAATCTCCCCGGTGAACCGACAGATAAAGGTGAGCGGAAACCTGTTTGATTAAATCACGAATTCTGCACATTGGAAATTGTGAAATTTGGGAGACTTGTGGTACAGTTGTTTCATTGTC